>NC_140579.1:555926274-556003774 GCF_964204655.1 Triturus cristatus | reverse complement strand
GTGGAGTTCGAAATTTCCCAGCAAAAACTGATCACAGCTGTGTAGGAAACTGAGCTTTTGTTGCAGTTACCCCCTATTGCCATTGCAGGCTCCGTGACATGGTGCAAACCATGAGTGAAAACATGAAATGATTCACTTCTGTGCCATGCCAAAGTCACTGCATCTAATATATGCAAGTCACCCCAAGAGCAGGCGTTTGAGCCCTAAGGCAGGGTGCATTATATTTTATTTGAGGACATATCTGCATGAGCAGATGTGCCCCTGTGATGTCTAGTTATATTACTAGATAATGCAAGTGAACAGGGTAATCCTCTTAAGATATGTACTGGGCAATGATCAAAACGAGTTCCCCAGCTACATATTGACTTCACTGAAACATGGTGTTTGCTATCAAACACTTCATATTAATAAACCCACACTGAATCCCGTGATAGATTTATTAATACATGCACCCAGAGGGCACGTTTAGAGGTGCCCCCTCAAAACCTGTCAACTACCATTGTGCTGACGTACTGGTCTTAGCCAGCCTGCTGCCGCAGAGGAGATTCTGACCCTAAGGGGTTAGGGCCTTTGCTTTCAGGAGGTCAGAAATTAAGCCTGCTGGGTCGGAGGGTGTTTACACCCCCTCCCTCGGGATGACCTGCGAATTTGCATTTCAAGGCAGGGGGCTTCAAATAGCCCACCGCCTTTGGTATGTGAATGTTGTTTCCCTCACAGGAGTGGATGCTGACATCTACCTCGCCCCTCCACTTTGGGGTCTGAACAAGTTAGGAAAATTAGCTATGCATGTGGTGTGTTGCACTGCCATACTGGTCACACCTCTAGGGTGACCAGCTGGAAGTGAATACCACTTTAGAGATTCCACCATCTTGTGTGTGGTGGAATTAGAATTTCTGGGACTGGGTGATGCTCACTCCTCAGTTCCATATCAAAAGAACTGTACTATTAGAGCAAGCCAAAACCAACCCGCTACATGACCTTGCATATGCACTCTTATCAAATCAAGATGAGTGCAGTTGGAACCTTAGTCACTGGCCTCTCCTCTATAGAGCTCGTCATAATCAACTTGTCACAGGACATTGCAACATGAACTTTGTCAAACTATCTGATTGCTGTTTGCACTTTATTCACTGGTTCCTCCTGTACAAAAGACTCTCGTGAACTAAATAGGAATACTCCAGGCTTGCGAAGCTAAATATATCAGCCTGCAGACGTCACCAACCAGCCCACCATGACCTGGCTGACCCGGACAGGGGGACTAGAATAAGCCAAAATTAACGTGTCACACAATATTGTAATAGGCGCTTTTTATGTATTAATCTGATTTTAAAGGCACATTCACTTTTAGAATATATTAAATTGGTGGAAGTAAGCATGACTTGGCTAAACAAGATATCACCTGAGTTCATGCAGTTTTAACTGTTTCTATTGACGTTTGTTATATGGTGATAGATACATTTTTATTGTTTCAAATTATTTAAAACTATCTACTATGTAGTGTAACTCGGTCTTGTGAGAAAGTGCCATCTTTCTTGCATTGTATGCCCCCACTTTTTGCTGAATTGCTGAATGTAGTTTGAGTGTGCCCTGGACCCCTGCCAATCAGGTGCCCAGGGCCTATGTTCCTTCCCTAAAAACCAAATTGGCAAACCCTGGCCACATGTCAGCCCCTGGTAAATGGTACCTTAGGTACCCAGGGCCTTGTGACTAGGGAAGGCCTCTAAGGGCTGCAGCACTCATTGTGCCACCCTTAGAAGCCCTGTACCCTAACACACACACACTGCCCTTGCAGGCTGAGTGTCTGGGTACAAGACAAAACAAAGAGTCGACATGGCACACATCCTTGTGTGCCATGCCCGCCACCTACACTGCCCTGGCATACATCAGCCACCCCTCTAGCTGGGTGCCCTATGCCAGTGGTGTGGGCACAGGAGCCCTGTGCCCCTACAGACCCAGGTACATTCCTGGGCACTGTAAGTGCAGTGCTGCCATTTAAGGGTACATGGTGCTGAGAGCTCGTCAAACACGAACTCCACAGCACCATAATGGCAACACTGAAGACTGAGAAGTTTGGTATCAAACTTCTCAGCACATTAAACCCACACTGATGCCAGTGTGAGATTTAATGTACCAAGCACCCCAGAGGGCATCTTAGAGATGTCCCCTGAAACCTAACCTACAATCCACGTCTGGTCTGAGAGGCTGCCTAGGCTGCCACACAGCAGACATGTTGCTGGACCCCTGGGTAGGAGAGCCCCTGCTCTCCTGGGCCTGCCACAATGCACATCCTGGGCGAGGTGCTAGATCGCCTCCCCCAGGATGGGCAGGGGGAAGCTTCAAAGGCATGCCGCCTCTGCGAGCTTCCCCAGGCCACTGCAACCCCCCACTCTGGCGGGAAGCTTGGCCGGAAACCCCAAATAAGGACAGGGGATGTGCCAGCCTGCCAACCCCACCCCTCAGGTGGGGGGGAGGTGAGGTGAAGCACATCTCCGGGCTCTCGCCTTCTTGAAGATGGGAAGCCCTGCCCAATCAGGACTAGGCTACTGCCCCCCTCCCTCAGGAGAGAGGCAGGATAGGGGGTGTACCCACCCCAGGACAGGGACCCATTGGTCCCTGCCCTTCACCTACCTGTAACGCCCATAAATCGAGTATTTAGGGGCACCCTGGACCTTCCTTCCCCAGATTCTGAAATACAAAGAAGAGCAAGAAGAAAGAAGACCTGCCCTGCAGCTGCTAAGAAGAGGAAGACACCAACTGCTTTGGCCCCAGCCCTACCGGCCTGTCGACCCTCGAACCTGCTCCTGCTCCAACCCGGCATCTCTTGTGGCCAGCACCCTCACAAACCCCGGAGGACCTGGCTACCTTTTGGCTCTAAGCCCCTGGGACTCCCATGAATAGAGGCTCTACTCAAAATCTGCTTCTAATCCCTGGCATCAGCCTGGAACCGCGAACCCTTCTCACTCTGCACCCTCCAAGCCTGGCCTGTGCCGGAGTGAACAAAGAGCACGAGGACGACCCCACGGCGACTGTGACCCCGAGTCCGGCACCCAAGGACTTCCCTCGACGCTCCTGACGAAGCCTGCAGCCTCAGAACCAGGTGCCCCCCCAACCGCGATCAACAGAGGGTAAGATTTCCCGACACCAAAAGGCACCCCTGCACCCAGTGCCCCGCGGCCCCCTGTGCCCAACTCCGGGGTACCTACCTATCCTCCAACTACCCAACTTACCTCGGGAAGTGGTGGTGACACCTGAAGAATCTTCGTCCCCTAGCCTGCAGTCTTTTTCTAAACCGGAGCTTTCCCATTGAAATCAATTGAGCGCCCGAAGGCTCCAAAGCACCCTGCACCCAGCCGCCCGAGTGGCCCTGGCAGTGTAACCTCTACACCTATCTACTTCCCCATTTGCCCTGAGCTAGTGACCAGGAGCCCAGCTCCCACAGCCGCGTGGCCTGCTAATCAGCAGCCACCAACCAAGGCCCCCCTGCCTCCCATAGGATAACATTGGGCCTAACTCTCTCTGCACCCGGCTGCCCCTGTGCCGCTGAGGGTGTAACAACTATACCTATCTGACCCTGGGAGACCCCTGAGTCTATGCCGACAACCTTAACTGTGCCAGTCGAGGACTTACCTTAAAGCCGATAGCTCAATTTTCTCCATAGGGTAACATTGACTGGTTTTTCCTGAAATTTCTTCTAAGTGTGGACTTTTCAAAACTTAAAATATTCACCAAAAATCAGCCGAGTAATGAAAATACTCACCTGCTATTAGGTGAGCTCCCAGTGCTGGATCTTGATACTCAGCACTGACTGATATTCACAACCGTACTTACCAGTAACCCAATTTTCTTCCATAGGAAACCATTGACTGTTTTTCTGTGAAATTTCTTCTAAGTGTCGATTTCTGCAAACTTTAAATATTCTTTAAAAATCGTATAAATTGTGAAAACTTAATTACTTACCTGTTTTGGATAAAGGTCCCAGTACTGAGTCTAGGCACCCAGTACTGGATTACAAAAGTAACGAGAACATACTATACCTGCAACTTGAATTTTCTTCCATAGGGAATTATTGCCTGTTTTCTATGAAATATTTTCTGGATCAACTTTTAAAATAGCAAAATATTGTCTAAAAATCATAACAATAACTATGTCGACTTTTTTCACTTGATTCTAAGTACTGACCCAGGATTGAATCTAGGATCCAGTCCTGGAATCCCAAAAGTAATCCTAAAAGTAAGCTGTTGCAAATAACTTGAAACTTTCATTGAACTCCATGCATGATTGTGTTTAAAATTGTGTTGCCTATTGCAACCACTTGTAACTTTCTACAAAAGTCAATTGCATATTGCTAAAGTATTTATATAAAGCATCTCATTCTGAGAAAGTATATTTTAATACCTATTGTTGGTTCTAAAATAAAACAAGCATATATTTTTTATATATAAACCATTGGCCTAGAGTTCAGTTATTGAGTGTGTGAGATCATTTGCTGACTGAGTGTGTGCAACAAATGCTTTACACTGTCCTCTGATACTGCCTTACTGCTTGACCATGCTACCACTTTAGAGAGTAAGGTTATATCTAACTTTAGCCTCTGCCAAACCTCTGGGGACTGTGGACTCTGTACACCCTGTACCTATTTGGGAACAGTATATACAGAGCCACTTTCTCACAGGTCTGCATCAGCGAGTTTGAATGATGGCGACTTGATCACTTGGTTATAGATCTGACAGAGGTGTCCATACATGGCCAGTTTATGTGTGGTTCGCTGCTTAAGCTTCCCTACCTGTAGTGCAATCTGCCTTTGCTACTAGGCTTTCTATTTAAGGTGGCTCTGTGTTTAGCATGGTCTCTTGCAGTATGAGTATAATAACACCTGATACAGTGAGTGGCTTATGTGTGCCTTTTGTCTGTAAGAAGGTTTCTTCCTCATTGGACGCTGGTCTGAGATGCATAGTAACAGAATTCAGTTGGCCAGCTATTTCCGGGAGACGTTTACTTAAATTCCTGTTCTGAATTACCCGGAGTGCAGGAATTATTCAACAAAACATTAAAGGCTATTTAATTACCAAGAACACATACAATCTACACTTACTATATGCACCCACACTACTGTAAAAACATCTTAGTCATTCTTATTTGCTACATTTCACTGCCTAAAATTAAAGCTGTTTTTTTACTGTCTTTGGGTGAACTTGTTTCTTTCACATCCTAGATAAGGTTGTTTACTTTTTACGGTTCTGGAAATTACGGGGCTAGCCCAATTTTCTCTTTTGCTATTATACAGTGAGGCATAGTATTTACTTGGATGGATGTGGCTACATAGATGCATACATACACACACTAGTAGCAATGGTATTATGATTGTTGATCACCCCAGAGACTGAAAGGAAATAAGATGAAATCAAAATTCCCATTGTCTACTATTCAAGACTCAAACAAGAACACCGCTTCCCCACTGACTACCAATTATTTTTTATTTCTCTGGGTGAATATTCTTCATTCAAACATATGTCTGCTAAAACAATCTTGTCCACTTACACAGAGATGTCCCCAGTAGAAACAGCGGAAAAGCTGGTGCCTTCTGTTTATAGAAGTAATATCATTTTGGTGAGAAAAAGCTGAGAGAGGTTGCTTTGTGCTTTCAACGTATGTAAAAACAGCAGTCTGGAAGCTCCTTGTTCTTGAATTTGATCAATAATGAATATTACATTTTACCTGAAATTAATGAAAAGTTTTCAACACAATTTTCCATTGTTAATACAGAAAAAGGTAATGCAGCTGTTAGCATCACAGGGACTTGTTATACACTTTTCCAACTCCAAGATGTGTTTTGGTTCTACATGTAGATATATATAAATTAATTCTGCGAGGATAGAAATTGTACTTGTTAATCAATGAGCATATCGTTTTTGCTGGAGTTGTTACATTCCATTTCAGTGCATCCAGGGGGACGTGAAGATCGTTCATGAGTTTAAAAAAAATAAATCATAGGACCATAGCCCATTCATGGCCACGAGTTGAATTTGTATTTCAACTGAGCTCCACCCACACAGTTCAATAGGAGTTGCAATTGTGTGATTGAAATCTCAGCTACGATCCCCAGTAGGGCAGTACATCAACTCTGTGCCCTCTCCAATAGGAGACTTGAATATCTAAAGTTCCCCCAGAAGGTTATATTTACCCCACTAGTTAGATGCACATTTGAGTTCAGCAGTTCTCACCCCCCACTATTCACTGTACAAAAAGTTTTAAGTACTCATACCAGATTCCATTTTGCTTGTTTGTTGCCATTTTGCATGTTTATTGCCTTGTTTTGTTAGTAGGTTAAGCCCCCGGGACGCATGTCCCCCAAGAATTATCCATACGGTTCCCAAGGTCATAGCTCCCTACCTCACATGCATCTTTAACAACTCACTTAGCACAGGATACTTCCCAGAAGAGTGAAAGGTCGCTTCGATCCTCCCACTTCTGAAAAAACCCAATTTAGATGCTAATGACAACAACTATAGGACGATGTCCCGTTTGCCATTTTCAGCTAAGGTAATGGAAAAGTCTGTCAATCAGGACTTGACCAACTTTATAAATGCTAACCTGATCCTGGATGCCACACAGTTTGGATTCTGTAGTCATCACAGCACAGAGCTTGCACTAATCACCGCCACTGAGGAAATAAGACAGACCATAGATGGCGGGGTGAACGCAGCCCTATTCCTACTAGATCTCTCGGCCACGTTCGACACGGTCAACCACACAGTCCTTGTTGACAGCCTTGCCTCTAGGAATTGAGGCTAAAGCCCTGAATTTCTTGACATCTTTTCTAACAGATTTTCACAGAGATTTGTGTCACCATCCTTCTCGCAGCCACGTCGGGTGCCACAGGGGTCTTCTTTGAGTCTCAGCTTTTTAATCTGTCACCCCGCTAGCGGCACTGATTAAATCCCATTGCTTTTCCTTGTTTGCCGACGATACGCAGATCATCATATCGGTAGCTGGTAATCCAGATGCCCCTGCAGTTCAATTTCATGACTGCATCATCAAATACTGAGGTCCTGTTATTTGGAAATAACGCCTCATTTTTGGGCTCCCAATTGGAGGCCTCAGAAGCTTGGTACTCTTCTCACTCCAAGTGCTAAGGTGAAAAACCTGGGGATGTTTTTTGATATCAAACTATCTTTTGAAGGCCAGATAAACCACATAACCTCATCATGCTTCTAAATTCTGAAACTTCACATAAAGGTTCTGCCTTATATTCCGCTGGCACTACAAAAGACTGTAGTCGCTGCCCTTGTTGTATCTAAACTGGATTATTCTAACAGTTTGTTTACCAACATCCAAAAACGCTTTCTGAATAAGCTTCAGGCGCTTCCAAATGTAGCACCACGCTTGTTTCTGGGCATTCCTAAAGACAATTCTGCGTTCAAGCTTTGGGTGAGTTACACTGGCTCACCATTGATAAACGCATCCATTCTAAGGCCTCTGCATACCCTTCAAGTCCCTACTTGGCCAGGTCCAGAGTATCTGAAACAAAATTTCAATGATTTTTTTTTTTTTGAATGAATATTGTATTGAGTTTCTCTAACCCAACGTACCAATAAATCACTGTTACACACAATAATATGTAACCGATCCAACCATCAATATACATAACAGGAGAAATCGGTTCAACAACATTTACTACCCTATCCCCCCCCTCTACCGCCCTCTCTACCCCCACCCCCCGCTGTCAGCATGCCCGCGTCGACCCCTCCTGAGCCTAGCCATTAAACACCCTGGGATCCAAGGCAGTCGAGCTAAAATCAAGGGAATGGCCATCCTCCTTGTTCGCAGAGGACCAGAGACTCCCCTTCCCCAGCCATATGCACTCCAGGGCCACGCCCCGATCACCCAACCTCTTCTCAGTACTTAGTGCAGACGCCGACTCCACTAAAGCATGCCTAGGTGGTCGCGTCCGTGGTAGCCTCCCCGCCAGTCCCAAAGGGCCCCACCCGAGGTCCCGCAACCTGATCAGTGTCTACAGGACCCCCATCCCCCTCATCCAGCTCCTCCATAGAACGAAGCCCCTCTACTAGAACTCCCCATGCCCTTGCCGCATCCAGCGCCTTGTCATTAGAAGCCCGCCGGGCCAGTTGTAGCCGAAGCATCCCTTCGCTCCCCGCCCATGCCAGGAAACCCGCCTTCCATCTCCTAAAGCTCGGCCCAGCCTTCCCCTTCCAGTGCGTGGTGAGCTCCCTTTTCGCCATTATCAACCCCAAATCATAGAATTTGCTCGTAATTTTAGTACTGGGGGTGTGTGCGAACCAGAGCAGAAGGCAAGTCCCCATCTCCACTGCCAACTCGCGCTGAGTCACTCGATTCAGACACGCCACCACATCCAACCAATAGGAGCCTAAACCCAGGCAAGACCAAAACATATGACCGAAATCAGCACCTTCCACCCTGCACCGGGGACATGGGGATTGGGTGCCTCCAAAGTACTGCAAGATTTTTACCGGAGTTAAGTAGGCCCTGTGGAGAGTGAAGAATTGGACCATTTGAAATCTAGCGTTGCGTGTGCCCTTCCAGGCTCTTCGCAACAGCTGCGGCCATGTCGTCTCAGGGATGGGCCTTCCAAGATCCCCCTCCCATTTACCCCGCAAGGCATCCAAGGAGGCAAGCTTCTCGGTGGACAGTCGCCTATAAAGACAAGTAATGGCCTTAAACGTACCCGCCGCCATAGTGACGTATTGGCACCCCAAAGAGGTTGGGGGTTCCGACAGGCCCATCCCCCATTGTTTCTGAATCCCGGATACCAAGGCAGCGTGTAAAAGATAATCCCCCTTGGTAGATCATAAGCCCCCTGCAATTCCAGGAAGGGCAACAGGACGCCGTCTCTGTATAAGTCTCCAATCATGTGGACCCCACACTCTTCCCAACCAGCCAACGCCGACCAATCCCCACCATGTGGGAGGGCCGTACACATGCCCAAAGGAATCTCTGGGGCATAAGGAGCCAAGAATCCCGCCCGCTTCTGACTACGAATCCAACACAGCCGCAGTGTGCGCTCCTCGAGGGTGAGCTGGTCCAACCTGAGCCTCTGCTGAAGCACAATCAAGGACAACACATGTCGGGGGATGAGCCTGCCTTGGGGACCATCAGGGCCTCTAAACTCACGCGCCACCACCTGGGTAAGCCACTGCAGCTGTGCTGCCAAGTAGTACCATTCAAAATCTGGGGCCGCCAGCGCCCCCTCCTCTCTCGGTCTCATCAGAGTGGCCAAGGCCACCTGCCGTCTACCCGATCCCCAGATAAATCCTGTCATTAATGTCCGAAGCGTCTTAAAAAAGGGGGCCGGGATCCATATCGGTAGGGTACGAAAAAAGTAGAGCAGTCGCGGCAGCGCTATCATCTTCAGCAGCGCTACTCGCCCGGCTACTGAAAGAGGGAGCGTGCGCCAGAACGCCATACTGCCTTTGAGCCCCCTCAGCGCGCTACCCACATTCCCCTCAAAAAGGTCGGCGGGAGCATGAAATATGCGGACACCTAGATACAGCAAGCAGGCAGGTTCCCACCTCCGGTCTTCCAGCGTCGGGGGCATCGGAACTCCAGGGGACAACGGGAATAGGCAAGTCTTCGCCCAATTCACCTGCAGCCCCGACAAATGACCAAAGTCCCGGAGCAGAGTTCTGGCACCTCGTAAAGAGTCTCCCGCATCAGCCAGATATAACAGGAGGTCATCCGCGTACAGGGATATGTAATGGAGCTCCCCACGCAGCGAAACACCCTCATATGCCCGCCCCCGTCGGGCATGCGCCGCAAGGGGTTCTATTGCTAGTGCGAACAAGAGTGGGGATAGAGAACAGAACAACATTTCAATGATATACCCCTACGGGACTTCTCAGCTCTTCCTCTAGCGGAAATTTAATCATCCCTAAAATTAAAAAAGCCACTTGGGGTGGAAAGAGTTGCATAGCATGTACAGCAAAGCTGTGGAATTGACTACACTTAAGAACAATTCAAATCTTTTGGAATTTCGGAAAAGTTTGAAGGCCTGGTTATTGAACAATTTGTACTTCCTCTTTGCCTCTATTGTATGCTGTGCTCTCTTGGTTTGATTCAGCGTCTAGATACCTCTGTGTGATAGCCGCGCTGTATAAATTCTATTTTCATTTCAATGATATTTTCACCTACTTGATGGTTGAGTCCAATCTAGTTGCACAGCGTGAGGGGCTCAAATTCCCGCTCTTTTCAATGTCAACTTCTCTTATAACGGGCCTCACCAGCAGGCCTCCTCTTGAAACGAGAATACCTGTACAGCATCAGTGAAGCAAGTCCTGTATAACTTGGTTGTCAATTGCTTCCCCTTCAACAGCAATGTGGCTCTTCTCTAACATCAGCAGCACAAATTCTTTGGCTCATAACTGATTACCAAATTGCATTGTAGTGCTCATTTTTGCAACAACTTGGAGGTCACACAAACTGCACAGAGCCAGGGGACCCTCTCACAGCACAGGTCTCCCCTGGTTTTGCTCTAGTCTTTCTCTGGTTGTTTCTCACGCCAGATACTTCAGGCCCTCTTTCCTTCTGCAGTACCAACAAAAACCTTCATTTTCTCGGCAGACAGGTTTCTTGTCACTAGGCAGCTCCTTAAACAAAGTGCAGACCTCCGGTGATGCCCCCTCGCCTCCGGTAGACTGGCTTTCAGGCAAACACCAGCAGTGGTCACACAGCAGTTCTACCAGTACTCTGCACAGCATTCCCTTCCTTGGTTATGAAGGACTTGGAACTGGATCAGCATGAGGTCGTTTGGGTCCCATAATTTATTTATTTTTTTACACATTTTCTAGACAGGTGTGTGGATCCACTGTCTCATATTTAAGAACCGTTTTGAGACGGTTATTTTTTAAGCCTCTCTTTCAGGCTGCTTTCCAGCTAGTGTTTGTAAAAAGTGCTGCTTCTCACAGCTGGTAGCATTGTGGTTGACTCCAAAACTGGATCATCCACAAAACAGGCTCATTGAATTGTTGGGCTTATGCACCTTGCTGCCATCAGCCTCTCTGAATCAGAGAGAGACAAATGGTCAGGCCTGACGTGGACATTTCCTCATCAAGCACAACAGAAACTGGAGTTCAACCACTTACCCTATTAATCTACCACCTATTAATCTACCAAATATAAGTGATCCGAACTAATCAGCAGTGCCTTGCTAACAAGACCTAATGACATTTCTAACTGTAGCCCTGTCTTTTTCCTCCTCACATATTATAGCGTCTGGATCTCTACCATCCAGCCACAGCAATGAAGGCAATTGTTTCTTGTACCTTGCCAAACAAAGGGCATCTAAAATGGACCCACTGGCTTTATTACTTGGACTTGCTCATGCACAGTCCCTCTGCTTTGCATGTACTCTGCATACACACTGGATTTACGGCCAGAATGTCAGCACAAAGTTCTAGGCATTCACATAACCGCAGAACCTTACACAAGAGAGGTATGTAAGCCACACACTTGGTGAAACAGAAAACCGGTGTGGGCACACTAGCAATTCCAAAAACATGGTATACTGCCACCACCTCTTATGCTACACCCAGGAAAGGGACTGTAGTACTCTGTCCACTACAAGGTCACCCTTGGTGTGCCCCTCCAAGTGACAAGTTGGGTCAAGAACCTCAAAGTAGTCTAGGACAGGCCTAGGCCTCTGTGCACATGTTTAGATTAGCATGATACTAGTGCTACGTTCTCTGGGGGAACTTCCATCCCCTGCTCCAGAGTCACAGAGGTTGGATAGCTAACCCCCTGGCACAAGAACTAGTCAATATGCCAATACAAATTAGAAATCCAGAAAATCCAGGACTGCAATCAACGCACGACCCATTGAGCAATACTGTGTAGGAAGTACACTTGCGGAATGCAAATGGTCCACTTTACCTGATGCATGCCTCATTGATTAGAAGGGCCAGTCTCCTAAATCTGAAACTGATTTTGCAGCTGCTCTGAATCTTGAATCTAAGATGCTTTGGGAATCTCCATGATTTTGATGTAGGAATTCTTCAGTAATTAGTAATCCTCACAGGATAGAGTGATAGGTAAAGGGGGGGGGGGGCATAGCGATTATCTAGCGTGATCACTTTAAAGTACATGTGGAGATGATCTCTGCTCTGCCTGCAGAAGCATTACACTTCTGCATAAAGTTAAATAACCTCCAGACATTTCAGGGGATACTAATCTACCGTCCACCTGGCACCAAAGCAGCTTTTTCCCAAGCCCTCCTGACCCTCTTAGAGTCATACATTGACTCTCACCCCCTCACAATTCTTGGGGATTTCAATTACCACCTAGAATGTAAAAACAACATACTACTAGGCTGCTAGACAATCTCGCGGCCTTCAGCCTAAACCAACTTCTAACTGAACCCACTCACCAGGCAGGACACACTTTAGATGGGATTTTCACAAACAACCCTGACATCACCCTGACCAGCCTGTTAGCCCTGCCATGGACAGATCACAAGGCTTTATACTTCAACCTTAAAGCCACGCGGCTACATCTTGGTGCACAGGCTAAATCATCCAAGGTATTAATCGGGCGTTGGGACAAACTCAAGGGCGGAGACTTTGAATTGGCTCTTGACCATTTCCCCGCTATCCCAGAAATCAACAACTGGGCAGCCCTGCAGTTCAATGACTGGTTACTGTCAGCAGCCGATCAGGTTGCACCCAGGAAATTAGTGACGGTCAAGAGTGTCAAGACATCGTCACCTTGGTACACCCCAGAGCTTAAATGCTTAAAGATTAGCTGCAGAAGAGCTGAGTGCCTCTGGAGACAAGATTACGACAATCAAAAAAAATCTATACATAACCTTACCATTTCACAATACAAAGAGGCAATTACTGCCGCAAAAAACAGTTTTTTACAATTAAAATAAAGGAGGCGGGCAACTCCACAAAGGAATTGTTTAAATCTATTAATATGCTAGCCAAACCTCAACAGGACAACGCTTTCAAGCCTGATCAAACTCTATGCAATAGACTGGCTGGGTATTTTCAAGAGAAGGTGCAAGGAATTTATAATGACTTTCTAAGTGCCCCAGGACCTCGTGATACGATAATACCTAGGGCACGCCCCCACTGTAGGCTAACCTGTTTTCAGCCAATAAACAGCGTGGAAGCACAAAAACTGCTACTTTCCATAAAATCTGGTGCACCTACTGATCCCTGTCCCCCTTCTATTATGCATCAAGCTGCCCATAAGATCTGTGAGAGTCTTACCCCAATCCTGAATCAAGTCTTAGTCTCCGGCTGTTATCCAGAAATCTGGAAAATGGCATCAATCACACCCCTTTTAAAGAAATCAATCCTAGACCCTAATGATCCTAAAAACTACCGCCCCATTGCTGGCCTAACAATTGTGGCTAATGTTTTAGAGAAACAACTGAACACAGTGCTGGCCGAATACCTGGATGTAAACAACCTGCTGGACATCTCTCAACATGGCTTCCGCTCACGCCATTCCACTGAATCTGCCTTAATCCTTGCCGCCGAAGAGATCCGCAGGTTGATAGATGAGGGAGGGCGGTCCTCGTGCTCCTTGATCTACACAGTGAACCATACTGTTCTGGTGCAGCAGCTGAGGGACATAGGGGTAGGGGGGCCGCCCTGGCCCTCCTGTCCTCCTTCTTGGAGGCAAGAGAGCAGAGGCTGTTCTGGGATGGTTTGAAGTCGGACAGTTTCCATCTTCCATGCGGTGTCCCACAGGGGTCCTCCCTCTCCCCGACCATGTTCAATCTTTACGTCACCCCTCTGGCCAATCTTGTCAGGAGGCAAGGCTTTGCTCTGGTCTCTTACGCTGATGATTTCCAACTTGTCATCTCTGTCACCAATCAGCCAGAGACCACAGCAGCCAGGTTCCATGCTTGTCTCATTGAGATCATGGCCTGGATGTGCCAGAGTTTTCTGACAATAAATACAGATAAGATAGAAGTGATGGTGTTTGGGCCGGGCCAGCCTCTGTGGAACCGGTCCTGGTGGCCAATTGAAACCAGAGAATGTCCCCGCCCAGTAGAGAAGGTCAGGAACTTGGGGATCATCTTCGATGATAAATTGAATTTTGGTTCCCATGTAAATAGCCTTACTTCATTGTGTTTTTTTACTCTTAAAAACCTTGAGAAAAATCTTTCCATACATCTCTCAAGAGCTACAAAAGACGGTGATGGTAGCTCTTTTTCTATCCAAACTGGATTATTGTAATGCTCTATTTCTGGGAATCGATAAATTCCAATTGCAAAAATTGCAATCCCTACAAAATGCTGCAGCGAGACTTCTCCTGGGCATACCCAGAGGACAGCCAACCTCTGCTGGAATTAAATCACTTCATTGGCTGCTCATCAAACAGCGCATAGAGTTTAAATCCTTAAGCCTTGTGCACAAGGCAATTCATGGTGGCGGTGCTGAGGACTTTCAAAAACTATTTTCACCTTACATTCCCTCACGCGTTCTCAGATCGGCTAGTCTAGTTCTCATTAAAACTACTAAGATAAGACGGGCGAGATGGGGGGGGCAGAGCAATAACACACTGTGCCACTTCCTATGAAGCTTCAACCCAACCTTCAGCTTTTCCAGAAGAGTCTGAAAACCTGGCTGTTTACAGCCGCATAGGCCTTCAATTATAGTGTACCTCTCCTGACCACACGCACCAGCGCCAAGACGTCACGGCAATCGAGCGCTATATAAGCATACAAACATAAACATAAACATTGTTACTGGGAGCCTAGATTGACTGAGTGTTCTTTCTTAGGTCCTGGACACCTGCTCGTAAGTGTGTTCTTTACAAATACCTTAAATACATTGATAATGTGACCTAACTCTGAGGTGCTCCTTATTTTATAGTGTGCTTTAAAAGATAGTCTTGTATTGTGGTTTCGTGATTTTTGTGTTACATTGTGGTGTCTTATATACTTCAGCATGTCCAGAGTGTAACTATATAGTTACAGCTTGGCCTGAACAATTTCTTTTCCCTGTGTCTTACAGGTGATTGGAAAAGGTAGTGAAAAATCAGAAGACAGTTCCATTGATGAGAAGTACTTGATTGCGACTTCAGAACAGCCGATTGCAGCCCTGCACCGAGGCGAGTGGCTTAAACCAGAGGACCTACCCATTCGCTATGCTGGTCTTTCAACTTGTTTCCGCCAGGAGGTCGGCTCTCATGGCCGAGACACCAGAGGCATCTTCCGGGTACATCAGTTTGAAAAGGTAAGGGGAGCCAATACAGTATATAGGAATGCTTCTGGTATGTGGGAGAGCAGAATGTCCTCTATGATCTAGTCACTTATCTTGTATTTGTAAAGTTAAACTGCCTTATGTTGTCTAAAAGCAGTACGATAGGGCAGGAGAGTAAAGGAGTAAACAGGAATGAGGCAGAAGCTTTGTAAATCAAATGATCTTCCCCAAAATGTTTATACACCACTAGACCGAAAAAATGTGTTCTGTTAGTAGCCTCTCTTTCGCATCTGGTCAGTATGGTGGAAGCAGGATGATGGAGGAGGGAGTAGTTTAGGGAAGGATGTAAAAATCAGGAGTAACCATGTGAGGAAATAGGACATAACACTGCATGGCTAGACAGTCCCTCTCTTTCCCACACTTGATGCCAGAGTAGTTCCTCAGCTCTTCACATATCCTTGGTGGTCTTGTCATTTCCTGGACCTGCCACTGGTGGCTTGTTGCAGAATCTGATGTTCTCTGAGAATTTGGTGTACATAATGAGGCCATCTGTCTGAGGCGTAGAAAATCTCTCATGAATGCAGTCCCTACAGTAATATGTTCATATCTGGGGGGGGGGGGGGAGGAGCTTGAATACAGGATGAAGTTTCTTCCAGCAGACTAGATAATGGGTTGAGAAGCATGTGCGAGTAATCGATAGACCCTATGCCGTCATTTGTTCAAATATGTTCCTTCGGGACATGCCGAATTGGAGAACCTTGTATACTTTATATATTACTGTATGTTCTGTATAGTTTATTGTATTGAATAGTTTTTTGACGCTTTGTGTGGCTGAGTAATACTATGAAAACTAAAGAACCAACAGTGGCATTTCCTCTGCATTATTTGCTAAGTGTATTCCTTCAACCGAGTCCAGTGTTTGAATTGAAAAATATTGTAATGGGAAACAGCCTTTATAACCATGCAATGGCAGTACCACACATAATTATAACTATAACGTCTGTAAAACCTATGCTTTTTTCAGTGAATTTCAAAGGTTTTTCAAATATCGAACTACTATTATGCTATTTGTCATTACTACTGTTTTTCTAACTTTTCAACTACATAAAATAAACTGCAAAACTATGTAATAGATTTCACAAATTACAGTGAGTTTTTAAATAATACAAAATGTAACATTCAGAAAACCATTTTTCTCCCTTTTTTTGCTGTCATCAGCTACTACTTAACTTCACTATTCACAGTGATGTCAGAGTAGTTTCATCATAAACAGCAGGGGGAAAAAAACAAATCCCTAATTCTCACAAATATAATGCAAAATAAACACAAATAGCACATCCAATACTATTTCCAATCTTCAAATTTTACCTTTACTTCGTAGTTTCTGTGAACATTTTCCCAATACACCAAATAATGTATCAAAAATTTCGCTTTGAAAGCATCCAGTATGAATTCCTTAAAGTATCTTTACACCTTCCCACAAAGCCAAATGGTGTATCTAAAATCTTTGTTTCAGAAATATCAAGTATGAGTTGGGTAATTCATATGGCAATCTCGGTTTCATTTCCGAGTGCGTATTGTTGCTGTGACTCCAACCATTATTACACTTTAAATAAACTGTATAATGTCCAATTGTGGTAGTACTTCCAGCATGGAAAACAATAGCAACTGTTGAAAAAGTTCTTCCAGAAATAGATACTTGAGTAGCACCAACATTTTTTAATTTTGGTTTCCACTTTTCTTCCATTTGGTCAACAGCGTTGTAGCATATAATCAAATTGTTTCCATATCTTTGTAGGCATAATGTCTGTAGACGTTGGCCGGGGTCTGGGACCCGGGGCGGGGCCCTCTGGGACCGCGGGGGAGACTGCATCGAATGAGGCCCCTTCAGCGTAGGTGGGAGGGGTCTGTGTCTGCACAAAGTATTGAGGTGCACGTGGGTGGTCAGGACGGGAGCATGAAGAGTATATGGCGGGGGACATGGAGCCTCAGGTCCTTTGAGATTATTCCTGATGTCTTTTCCGTTGCTTAGAGCTGGGCTGTGTCGGACCTCGGGGTGCTTAATGTCTCAATTTACAGGGGTTGGAGGCGGGCACGCTGACAGAGGGGGGAAGGGGGTAGAGAGGGTGGTGGGGGGGGGGGGAGTTAGGGTAGCAAATGTTGACGATCTGGTTTCGCCTGATCTGTGTATTGATGACTGGGTCTTATATAGGATACTATTGTAAGCAACATTGGTGTATTGGTTCGACGGTTGGAAAACCTCAATAAAATATTTTCACAAAAAAAAAATCTTTGTAGGCATAATGTAGATAGCATTGTTGATTTACAACGAGAACAGATCATCTTGTGATCTGCTTCTTTTAGTAATTTGGAAAATGGTACAGATTTGCAGTCAGGTATTGTCAAATATAGAAATTGTTCTCTGTCAATATAGTGCTTGAAGTTAACGAACACTGTTCACATTTATGTTCCCATTTGTAACGCAGTCCAAATAAACTCTCAATCTGAATTCCTTCATCTTCTAGTACTCCAAGCATAACCATCAGAAATTCTTGTGCATCTTGTTGTATATTAGCACTGAACGTTAAAGATCCAGTACATGTATCCAACAGTTGGCGAATACCAGAAGAAGCAGTATGGATCTTACTTCTATCAGTTTTCAATTCTTGAAATAAAGTATAAAGTGCCGAACATAATCTTTTTTCCTGACTTTCCATAATTTCACCATAAACCTCTTCAAGATAAAATATAACGTTAAGAATAACATTACCATAGCAGTTGACACCAGAAGCATTTCCTAATTGGAATCCGACAACATCATCACTTGTTTGTATTTTCTGCTTCTTTACATCTTTTCTTTTCTCTTGATTTTGTTTCTGCTTTCCAACCATAGTTGATTCTTCACCATGTTTGCGTTTTGAACACGCAACACGTTTCTCATAAATAGGATATTCACCTAAACTTGGAGCATAAAGCCTTCTCAAATGACTATATTCTCTTACACAATTAACATCAGCACTAACCTTGTTCTCATCAAAATCAATTAAATACAAACCAGACAACGTTCTAACTCGAGATAATGCAACATATAGCATTCCCTCTTTAAACACAGTTCTTCCTACATTTATCAAAGCATTATCTACACTTAAACCTTGAGATTTATGAATAGTTATTGCATATGCTAAACCGAAGGGAAACTGTTTTCTACAAACATACAAGTCTTTTACAAGCAAAAAACGTACAGCACAACGCGCAATCTGTTTTACCTCTGTAATCTGATCAAATTTAACTTTCAAGAATTCAATTCCATTTCTATTTTGATATTTCAGAAAATCAACAACTTTCCCCATTGCTCCATTCACTAAACTTTCTTCTACATTCAGATTACGCCTCAGAATTGCCCGACAGTCTAAACATACATCTAAAAACTTTTCTAAGCCAGCAGTTTTTGATACAGACTTTTCCAAAGAATCCAATTTAGTCTGTAGTTTTTCTCAAAGAAGAATTGTTATTCCTTGATGCTTGATTTTATCAATAGCTTCAATGTGAACTATTTCTTCATTTTCCAATTTCATAAGGTCTCTATTAAATGTATAACACTCTTCCACTGTAGGCATTAAGCAAACTATAGACTTTTTTTTTTCTTCATTTTCTTGTACATTACTTCTGCTGGTGTGTTTTCATTTGTAAACAAGTTCTTTAGTAGACGACTTTGAAAAGCTTCTTTATCATGTTTGCTTAGAACACCAATTCTTACATCTTTTAGAATATTTCCATAATCTTCATCACTTGCTTGTCGCATATTCTGAGTGAGTTCTTTATATTCAAAATTTAACCACAGGTTCACATTTCCAATACTTCCCAGAGATTTCTTTGTGTCTTCATGTAGAAGAGTTTTAAACACTGGTTCTCATTTTACAGGTGTTAGTTGTAGCAGATCTCCAAATACAATTAAATGTTTTCCTCCAAAGAGAACATCATAATCTGTTTTTAATACCTGTTGCAATCTTAAGTGTACAAAAGCAAGCATTAAGTTTGAGACCATGCTCACCTCATCAATAATTAAAAGTTTCATTTTTTTCAGCACTCTTGACACTTCATGAGAAGCTTCTCCAGACAACTTCTGATATTGTAATTTACTATCATGCTCAACTGGTAACATCAGTATTCTATGCAAAGTAACTCCTTTAACATTGTGTGCAGCTAATCCAGTTGGAACTGTTACCACAGAACATAAATGTGAACCAGTAGTTTTTTTAAGTTAACTGGTCAAAACTTTAATTAAAAAACTTTTACCTGTCCCAGCTTGACCACTGATGTAAATCAGAAGAGGTTTAAAAGGTGAACACACACACTCTTTTTTTCATGCAACAAACCATGTTCTATCTGTTCTCTCACTTGTACATATATTTATTTCTGTTCAACATTTAGTTGTTCTAACTTTTCCAATGTAATATTCTCCTCGTTTGCTTGTTGCATTGCAATTTAGACTTCAGGCATAGCAATCTCTGCTTCATTTCCAGTATTGGTTGTCCAAGAGGATCTTGACTACATTGACCACTAATTTGACTATCTTGAGAACTTTCATTAGCTATTTCAGCTGTAATAGTCTTTTCCTGTTCAACTTCATCATACAACATTTTTAATAATGTAAGGAAAATTGTAAATGCAATGCTATCTTTACATACATTAAAAATCTTCATAGCAGTCAAAGTCTCCAAGTAATTCACTTTCGCTACACCATGGTTTAAAGAGTTGGAGAAGTGCTAAATAGTAAAATTTTCGCTTATCTGGAGTTTCACAACTGAGTTTCTTGTGGTTTATAAGATTACCCTTTGCATGTTTTACTAAACAACCATGACATCCAACTACTGCATATTTTCCTTCTTTTAAATTCTGTTTAACATTTCTTTTGAATCTGTAATGTTGAAGTACTTCATACAGACATAGCTGTTCCAGATGTCGACTCCTTTTCGGATAGTATGTGTCCAACATATTAGTTTTAAGAATGTCTGTACTGTCTGGTTCATTTGCTGGTTAGTAATCAATTTCTTGTAATGATTTCAACACTCTATTCCGTGAGCAGGCAAGACCTAAACTTACCCAAATGATTCCTCAAGACTTTGAATATAATCTTGAAGAGCACAAGCAGTCTGAACATTCATAGGATCCAATTTCTCGGTGGGAAAGCATTTTCAAAGTAAAGCTGTACAATTTTTTGCTGACTCTTTTCTCTTGGGCAATTTCTTCCCACATTTGTTTCATCTCAGTTTTTTCTGATTTTGTTATGTGCGATGTAATATAACGGGCAGCAGCAATTGAGTTATCTGTAAAATTTTGGATGTCCAGTTCGCATTCCACATTTTTAAAATGACTGGATTGTAGTCATTGATATACTTTGACACTTCTGTTCTTTTTAAGTTGTAGGTATTCTTTGGAGATTTCCGAGATATTGTGTGCCTTACAGAAGAAAAAAAAGAATTTACTCTTCCTTTACAAATGACTGGACGTGGAAAACCAAACCGACATTTGGTGTAAAATTTTCCTTTAGACGTGCATTTTCTTCTGTAGTACATTCCACAACAGTGACTTTGGAAACGTAAAAATTGCTATCTCAAGCTTCTATCTCCTTCTCTAGGAATCTCACATGTCACATACTGTTCAATGAAAGACAATACTGTTTCATCAGAATCAGTTCCAAATTTAGGTGCATCCTTGACCCATAGTAGCATATGTTTATGAGGTGCACCTCTTGCTTGGTACTCCTTTCTCCAAAAGAAATAGGTAACGTCTCCAAGAGGTGGATTCTTTTTATTGCAGATAAGACATCATAGCTTGAAACCTATGATTAAAATATCTGCACACATTTAAAGGGATCCAATGAACACAGTTCACCAGGAGTCTATATTTCAAAATTTTTAACATTGGAATTCGCTTCTCTTAGAAACTCAAGCAAATCTTCCCATGCATACTCTGCACAGCTAAGTGTGACAAACCATGTTCGTGTACCTAAGTTCCATAACATACACTTGAGTTCTCCATGATGACGATACCAATACTCATTTGTTCCACGTTGACAAGCCATCAAATTGATTAACTGTGCTTTTAAATTTTCATCTGTTTTTTCAACTTTCTCCACAAATTCTTTCGCAGAAAGAAGTGATTGATGAACTCCAGTTTTAAGTATGTGGTTCACTGCATACGACAGAGAAGATAAATCACTTTCAAACAAAAGGTGAAATATGTATGGAGTGCACTGTCGAAATCTAGGATCTTCAGAATATAATCTTGTTGACTGATATTCTGAAGCTGGAATACGTACAGGTCGGTCACCATATCGTCCACCTTCTCCAGTAGGAAAGAGCTGTGGAAAACGAGCTTCCAAGCTCTTCTCCCATACACTCATTGGAGTTCCCTGTGCTTTTCTCATTTGAAATAATTCAATGCTGCTTCCGATTACCTCTTTTGAATGCAAAGGACATATTGTGTAATATTCATAAATCTCTTCAGTCCTTGACTTGTCCACTTTCTCTATTTGACCACTTGAAATTTCACATTCATCTTCTTAACTTATTACCTGTTCATCCACACTTACAGTTTTGTAATAAATATTGTTCTCTATAAGATATAAGGTAGGCTTTTCAACTTTATTAACATCCACAAATTCTTGCCATATTTTCCGACTTTGTTGGTACACCATTTGCTAGAATGACTACTGCCTCCTTTTCCTCTTTCTCTCCAGCAATAGTTTCAATATTTTTCTTAAAATCCAAAGGTAAGTACACCACTCTTCCTTTCAGCCCTCTTTGCAAGTCTGTTGGTGGCAGTTTACCTGTTTTAGGCTCCATCCGAATTGGAATTGTAGTTTGAAAAGGATGAACAGATTGAATTAGAACCGACTCATATGTGTTCAATTCTGGCAGTTACTCCGGAATAGCTACTAATTCTAAGTTATTATGTACTGCTCTAGCAGGCATTTTGTTCTCTTCTAATTTATTGTAACAATATTTACATATACATTGATCACTACCTAACTGAAATCGACCTTCCACCAACAAGTAAGTTGCAAATTCTTCCCACTTACTATTGTTCTCCTTTTCACTTTTCAAATACAAATCAACATTCCTAGTTTGACTTTTATGAGTACGTCGACAACAAATACAAACATAGTTTGGTATTTCAGAACACACTACATTAAATCTTCCAATTTCTTCTTTAAACTGATCAGTGCTAATCACTTTCCCATCTCCTTCAACATCTGTAATTGTCAAACTTTCACTTTCTATGGACTGCTCTTCTGAAACAAAATATCGCATTTCAATATCATCACACTTTTTTTGAACATCTGATAAAGAACCATATAAAAGAGCTGTATTCAGTTCACTTAAACATAATGCAGGATTTTTTACATAGTACAGTTTCCTTACAAACTTCCGCATTTCTGAATGGTGTACTGCTAACATCCTCAAGTGATGAAAAACACTTCTACACACTTTTCTTGAAAGACCAGCCAGAGAATGCCCATGTTTCTCAGTATATTTTCATACATTACATGGATCTATTCCTTGCAATAACTTAATCTTCTGATTAATACTTTTCTGTTTATATTCTCGTAGAAATGTTTGCATTATATCAACAGATTCCTGTCGAATACTACAAATACTGCTACAACCCCACTTATACACAGGAGCTTGTGTACGTTTCCCTTGCACTTCTTCAACTATTAACTCTTCTGCACTTTTACCAACCAATTCCTCTTTTGGAAAGGAACAACCATCCTGAACTTCGTAGCAACGACCTCCAGTATCAACTGCAAATGGTAAACTATTTTCCTGGAAGTAACTTTCCTCATTAAACAAAGGCTCACTACTAGAAGTATGTTTCCAATGTCTGTGAGAAAGTGGCTCTGTATATACTGTTCCCAAATAGGTACAGGGTGTAGAGAGTCCACAGTCCCCAGAGGCTAAAGTTAGATATAACCTTACTCTCTAAAGTGGTAGCTTGGTCGAGCAGTAAGGCAGTATCCGAGGACAGTGTAAAGCATTTGTTGCACACCCTCTGTCAGCAAATGTTCTCACACACTCAATAACTGAACTCTAGGCCAATGGTTTATATATAAAAAATATATGCTTGTTTTATTTTAGAACCAACAATAGGTATTAAAATATACTTTCTCAGAATGAGATGCTTTATATAAACACTTTAGCAATATGCAATTGACTTTTGTAGAAAGTTACAAGTGGTTGCAATAGGCAACACAATGTTAAACACAATCATGCATTGAGTTCAATGGAAGTTTCAAGTTATTTGCAACAGATTACTTTTAGGATTTCTTTTGGGATTCCAGGACTGGATCCTAGATTCAATCCTGGGTCAGTACTTAGAATCAAGTGAAAAAAGTCGACTTAGTTATTGTTATGATTGTTAGACAATATTTTGCTATTTTAAAAGTTGACACAAAATATTTCATAGAAAACAGTCAATGATTCCCTATGGAAGAAAATTCAAGTTGCAGGTATAGTATTTTCTCGTTACTTTTGTAATCCAGTACTGGGTGCCTAGACTCAGTACTGGGACCTTTATCCAAAACAGGTAAGTAATTACGTTCTCACAATTTATACGATTTTTAAAGAATATTTAAAGTTTGCAGAAATCGACACTTAAAAGAACTTTCACAGGAAAACAGTCAATGGTTTCCTATGGAAGAATATTGGCTTACTGGTAAGTACGGTTGTGAATATTTTTCAGAGTCAGTGCTGGGTATCAAGATCCAGCACTGGGAGCTCACCTAATAGCAGGTGAGTATTCTCGTTTTCGTTACTCGGCTGATTTTTGGTGAATATTTTAAGTTTTGAAAAGTCCGCACTTAGAAGAAATTTCAGGAAACAACAGTCAATGTTAACCTATGGAGAAAATTGAGTTAACGGCTTTAAGGTAAGTACTCGACTGGCAGAGTTAAGGTTCTGGGCATAGACTCAGGGGTCTCCCAGGGTCAGGTAGGTATAGTTGTTACACCCTCAGCGGCACAGGGGCAGCCGGGTGCAGAGAGAGATAGGCCCAATGTTATCCTATGGGAGGCAGGGGGGCCTTGGTTGGTGGCTGCTGACTAGCAGGCCACGCGGCTGTGGGAGCTGGGCTCCTGGTCACTTACTCAGGGCAAGTGGGGAAGTAGATAGGTGTAGAGGTTGCACTGCCAGGGCCACTCGGGCGGCTGGGTGCAGGGTGCTTTTGAGCCTACGGGCGCTCAATTGATTTCAATGGGAAATCTCCGGTTTAGAAAAAGACTGCAGGCTAGGGGACGAAGATTCTTCAGGTGTCACCACCACTTTGAGAGGTAAGTTGGGTAGTTGGAGGATAGGTAGGTACCCCGGGATTGTGCACAGGGGGCTGCGGGGCGCCGGGTGCAGGGGTGCCTTTAGGTTTCGGGAAATCGTACCCTCTGTTGATCGCGGTTGGGGTGGCACCTTGTTCTGAGGCTGCAGGCTTCTTCAGGAGTGTCGAGGGAGGACCTTGGGTGCCGGACTCGGGGGTCCCAGTCGCTGTGGGGTCGTCCTCGTGGTCTTTGTTCACTCCGGCACAGGCCAGGCTTTGGCTGGTGCAGAGTGTGCTGGGTTCACGGTTCCGGGCTGCTGCCAGGGATTGGAAGTAGATTTTGAGTAGAGCCTCTACTCGGAGTCCCAGGGACTTAGAGCCAAAAGGTAGCCAGGTCCTCCTGGGTTTGTGAGGTTGCAGGCCACAAGAGATGCCGGGTTGGAGCAGGTTCGTGGGTCGACAGGCCGGTAGGGCTGGGGCCAAAGCAGTTTGTGTCTTCCTCTTCTTAGCAGCTGCAGGGCAGGTCTTCTTTCTTCTAGCTCTTCTTCGGATTTTGGAATCTGGAATCTGGGGAAGGAAGGCTCAGGGTGCCCCTAAATACTAGATGTAGGGGCGTTACAGGTAGGTGAAGGGCAGGGACCAATGGGTCCCTGTCCTGGGGTGGGTACACCCCCTATCCTGCCTCTCTCCTGTGGGAGGGGGGCAGTAGCCTAGTCCTGATTGGGCAGGGCTTCCCATCTTCAAGATGGCGAGAGCCCGGAGATGTGGGTGGGGTTGGCAGGCTGGCACATCCCCTGTCATTATTTGGGGTTTCTGGCCAAGCTTCCCGCCAGAGTTTGGGGTTGCAGTGGCTTGGGGAAGCTCACAGAGGCGGCATACCTTTGAAGCTTCCCCCTGCCCATCCTGGGGGAGGAGATTTAGCACCTCGCCCAGGATGTGCATTGTTGCAGGCCCAGGAGAGCAGGGGCTCTCCTAGCCAGGGGTCCAGCGACTTGTCTGCTGTGTGGCAGCCTAGGCAGCCTCAGAACAGACGTGGATTGTAGGTTAGGTTTTAGGGGGCATCTTTAAGATGCCCTCTGGGGTGCATGGTACATTAAAGTGTGGGTTTAATGTGCTGAGAAGTTTGATACCAAACTTCTCAGTCTTCAGTGTTGCCATTATGGTGCTGTGGAGTTCGTGTTTGACGAGCTCTCAGCACCATGTACTCTTAAATGGCAGCACTGCACTTACAGTGCCCAGGAATGGAACTGGGTACTGTAGGGGCACAGTGCTCCTGCGCCCACACCATTGGCATAGGGCACCCAGCTGATAAATGCCATAGCAGTGTAGGTGATGGGCATGGCACACAGGGATGTGTCGACTTTTTGTTTTGTCTTGCACCCAGACACCCAGCCTGCAAGGGCAATGTGTGTGTGTAAGGGTACAGGGCCTCTAAGGGTGGCACAATGAGTGCTGCAGCCCTTAGAGGTCTTCCCTGGTCACAAGGCCCTGGGTACCTAGGGTACCATTTACCAGGGACTGACATGTGGCCAGGGTTTGCCAATTTGGGTTTTGTGTGTTTAGGGAAGGAACATAGGCCCTGGGCACCTGATTGGCAGGAGTCCAGGGCACACTCAGTCAAAGTACATTCAGCAAAAAGTGGGGGCATACCATGCAAGAAAGATGGCACTTTCTCACAATGTCCACTAAAGATTTTGCAAAAGTTGTTCCTGTTCACAAGTCTTATTCTTCCACTTTTCTCTTTCAACACTTAGATTACTTTATCTAATACTTTGATCCTCTTCAAAATCCCAATGAATAACTTCTGTTTTAAAGTAAAAGCAGTATCCACTCTACTTTCGATATGCTGCTTCTGTTTGAATTGCAGCACTTTCTTTCTATATTTGCATCATGTTCTCATTAAATTCTGAATCACTCTAGTTCGAAAAAGTCTCTGACGAATTTCTTGAAATTGTTTTTCTCTCCGGGTAACAGATACTGTTTCTGTATCATGTTTTCTTTTCCTTGTATTTGAAATTGAAGTCTCCTTCCTTGAAAAATTCTTCTTTTCCCTTTGTGTGATGTTATTTTCATTAAATGTTCGTAATATTTTTTTCAGAAATTGTCTAGTGTTTTTACCAGAAGAAACTGTTTGTGTAGTGCTCATTTTTTTGTAAATCAAAATCTTTTCTTTTCTGCAAATATAAATGCTTCTTTTCTAGTTTTTTTTTTTTTTTCTCAGTTCTTCTAGGCATTTTCAAATTTTTATCCAAACGAAATAATTTTCGGAGAAAAAAAAAATAGATTCAATTATATTTTTACATCAGTTCAATATATTACAATAATAACATACAATTACATAAATTCTACTGACATCTTCCAGAGGCAGTGCTGCAACATGATGGAGCACGGCACGGGAGCAGTAGGATGAAGGGTAGTGCCATAGAACATACAGCAAGTATTTATTTAATTATTTACATGCACCTTTACAATTTACATGTAACTGCACTACCTCGTACTTTTCACCTCTCCACCACACCCCACCACCCCACACACTCCCTCTGTAACCCACCGCAGACAACTTTATAGCTAATATTTTTAAAAATTGTAATCTATTTACTTAGGATGGTATTATCAACCAAACGGCACACAGAAAAATTACCATTATTAGCCTAACCATTTTATCTACAACTTCGCAAACATAACACTGCACCCAAAGCTTTAATTGGAGATCAGGGAGTCTGAGCACTGGCAGTTTATTTTTGGGGGCTGAAACGGATCTCTATGGGGCTCTATTTTCGGGCCTCGTACAGGTAGTCTGTTTCTTTTTTTATTGGACTGTAGTGAGACAGTGCACATTGCTCACTACTAAAAAGTGGAGACATCATGCCAGGTGAGTCGCGTTGTAGGAGAAAAATCCTTTAAAGAGAGCCATTTTCTCTCACGATTTCCCTTCTCTTTTTGTAGCGCAGGAGAAACATCATCGTGGTGTGATTATCAGAGAGACCACCAGGCACACAATGCCCATTGCCCCGGACTGCCTGAGACAGCTTCCCAATAGCACACACAGAGCCGCACACGAGTACTTCACAGGTCTTCAAAAGACCATTTGCTTGTAAATGATGCTCTGTTTTTTTCCACCCCTTTTTAGAGCCCCTACATCCCCACTCTGCCTATTGCTGAAAGAACTAGCCTCCCCCAAAATTCCGCTCTGGTTGCGCATTTGGAGATGACCACACGCAGCCAACTCCAACACAACCCTGCTCTCACCTTTCACAGGGTGGTGTTGTAGTGCTACGAAAACACACGCTTTGCCTGGCTCACTTAGGGGCATATTATCAAGAACGGCGTTACAATTATCGCCGCTTTAGCGGTAGGAAACTGCCGCTAAAGCGGCGATAATGAGCTTGATAATATGCCTTTGTGAATTCCCATAGAAGCCCAGCTTCACACCACAACCTGGCCGGCTATGGGAATTGACAAGGGCATATTATCAAGCCCATTATCTCCGCTTTAGCAGTCGTTTCCTGCCGCTAAAGCGGTAATCATTTTAACGCCGTTCTTGATAATATGCCCCGTTATCTTTCTAAATTAATGTCTTGCACTGAAAAGCTGCTTTACATTTCTTTCCCTACATCAACCTTTGTTTAAAACACCACCAGAGAAGGGTGGTAAACTCTGGTCCACAAAGAGCAACTCAAAGCTTTCTTGTTCTTTATCAGAAACTTCATCTGTCTCTCAATGTTTATCGCCAGCCTTTTCGGCCCCTTAAGAGGCTGGGTGAATGAGAATAATACGCAGTATTTAGGTTTGGCATCGGAGAGTGCACGAAAATGAGGACGGATAGTTGAATAAAGTGCGACTGGATGGCTGGCCAGATGGATGAATGGATAGCTAGCTAGATGGATGGATGGATGAAATGATATATGGATGAATGGAAGGATAAATGGATGCATGGACCAGTACTTAGGATACACGGGTGGGCTGATAGATGCGTAGGATTGGTTCTGGGACAGATGTATGTATGAATATATGGGCGTATAACTGGATGGATGGCACAGTGCTTACCATAGGCGAGTGGGCTGATAGATACTTAGAATAACTGCAGGGACAGATGTATATATGTATGTAGGTAAGAATGTCTGAATGAATTGAAAGATGGTTGGATGGCGCAGTGCTTAGGATGAATGGATGCAGGGCTTTAAGTGGGCCGGTTCTGAGCACCGGCAGTTATTTTCAGAAAAACTCGAAACGGGTTGCTATCGGGCTCTATTTTCGGCCCATGCAAAGGTAGTCAAGTTTTTTTTATTTTTTATTATTGGACTGCCGTCAGAGCATGCACATCGATGTGCGCATGCTCATTTTGCTCACTACTGAGAAGTGCAGACATCATGCTACGTGAGCCACGTTGTAGGAGGAAGGGCGAAGGGCAATCCTTTAAAGAGCATGTTTCCCGAACGTAGGATAATTTGAGGGGATTTTCTTAAGCATACTATGCTAGTTATCTTCATGTAGACAACGCCCCTACTTGGATAGCCCACATCCTTTAACAGGTTTGCCCCGCCTCTTTTAGAGCACCCCCAGTTTTTTCCCACTTAAAGCCCTTACTGCACCATAGTAACAAAGAAATGGTCCAAGCTCCCATTTAAATGTACAATGGCACCAAGTTTCATAATTTGCCATCAACTCTGGCAGCCTTCTTCCACAGTGCAAGAGTGTCTATCAGCACAAAGATTTGTTACACAGAAATGTTGTGTGATTTGCGTAGCTGTCTGCTGGAACACTCATCACTAAAAGGTATTAAAACATGCAAATCTGCAAGAAAAACGTATACCATACCATAAACCGCTTCATAAATGGGCCCAGTGCCACTACACCACCCTCATCCCCATTCTTGCTTAACCTTACGAAATCAAAGAAAGACCCTAGCAAACCTGGTAGAGCCACTATAGCAATACAGGGACTTAATTTGAACAAATCTCTGCCAGAACACCCAGCAACAAAAGGTATTAAAACATGCAAATTTCCGGATAAAACATATACCATGCCATAGAGCGCTTTATAAATTGACCCAGTGGCACTACATCACCTTTACTAGCTACACATATGCACGTTACAAATGTCCGTGTTATAATCAGCAACATACCCACCTCTCCCACCCCCACCCCTTCCTTTGCTTAACCTTACGAAATCAAAACAACAAGCCCCAGCACTCCCGTTAGCACCACTATAGCCATACATAGCCTTAATTTCAACAGGTGTCTGCTGGAATGCTCATCGGCAAAAGGTATTGAAACCTGCAATTTTCCAAGTAAAACATACACCATACCATAAGGCGGTTCATAAATCATCCCAGTACCACTACACCACCTCCACACCCGCTCTTGTTTAACTTTACGCAATAAAACAAAGAGCCCCAGCAAACCTGGAAGCGCCACTATAGCCATACAGAGGCTTAATTTCAACAGATATCTCCCGAAACACTCATCAGCAAAACGTATTAAAACATGCACATTTGTGGGTAATACATATACCATGCCATAGGGCACATTATAAATGGTCCCAGTGGTACTGCATCACCTTTAGTAGCTAGACATCTGCACGTTACTAAAGTCTGTGTTTTAATCACCAACATACCCACCTCCCCCACCCCTGCCATTGCTTAACCGTACTAAATCAAAGTGAAACCGCCACCATTCCTAGTAACGCCACTATACCCATACTCGGGCTTAATTTTTAAAGGTGTCTTCCGTAACGCTTATCATCCAAAAGTATTGAAACATGCAAATTGACGGGTAAAACATAAAGCATCCCATAGCACGGTTTATAAATGGACCCAGTGGCACTACACCACCTTTACTAGCTATACATCTGTATTTTAATAAAGTCGTTTAAACACTCTGTAGAGTGTATAGCAGAGGATGGGGAGAGTAAACAAAGTTGTAATTCCCAAACTTTTGATATACCGTCCCTTTACTGTATGTCTATTAAGGACATTAAATTGAATGAAAAAATTGACGAGTGTCTCAAAAGAGATAGTGAAACTGAGCACCGGTAAAACCCGGACCACTTAAACACCTACGTATATTCAGCACAGGAACACAGCCTGACAATTACTATCACTTGTAATGACATGTACTTTACTAATATCAAGAAAGTCATACAGAAAATATACCGAACATTTTCATATTTTTTTTTATCTCTCACACATTTATAAAACATCCCTTCTAAAGAACGCCCCAACCACTTCTATCCCATAAGAACAGACAATAATTAATACGTTTACTACCATATATTTTAGTATATCTACCTTTTTATTATTCACTAGTCACAAACTACTAAAACTATTAACTATACCCAAATGCAAACCAGAAACCATGTTCATATTATATCTCAACCTATATTCAAATGATTCAAACTATGCGTACACAGGGATGTGGAATTCCTCTAGCCCAACGCCCAGGACATATTGTAAGGGGTCAAGGGCAACAAGTTTCCATGTGTATTTTGTCCTTGGGACAAGTAGGCCCAACCCCCTACATCACAAACCCTTTGACTTTATAGTCCCACATGATGGATCAGGGAAAGCATTGCCTGCAGTTAAGGTGATATTTGTTTCCATGTTTTAACGCTGTTCAAACTTGTATTTATGGTTCATAAATGCAAAACCTTTATTATTAGGGTGAGCGATCGAAGTACATGTTGTAAGCTCAGACTACTACTGACCGTGGTTAAAGTATAAAAATGGGTGCACACGCTTTCATTGTTTAGCACTATGAGGCTATGCATACTTCTCCCAGAATACTCTCTGATTAGATGCAAATATATGGAAACGCTTGAAAGCAAGATTGATTATTCTTAGCTTTCAAGATGAAATGTTCACAAAAAAAGCAAAAACATTTAGCTAAACTACTGTAACATTTTAGGTAGCGTTTTTCTGCAGCATCATTTAGTAAAATGTGTTGATGCATGCTAGTATTTCCCAAAAATATTCATAATGGAAAATCACTGTAACCAGTTTTAATAAGATTATGGGAAACAAAAATAAACAAGCATTGGTAAAGCTAATTGGTCTGAAATTGCTGGTCAGTCTTTTGGTTTTATCAATGCGTGATTTGTTTTGCCATGTTTTTTGTAAAACCTTATTGGTGTGGGTGCTGCTGGGCCCTCATCATTATAACAAACATTGGCAAAAGCAAAAATAGTTTCGGTCTCAAAAAGTACACATTGCCACAGTCGTTCCTGGCACTGAACAAAACAACTGTGTGTCAATTATGCTCCTTGTGAAAGAACAGAATGCTGTCATTCACAGTGAAGCTAGCCAACTGACCGAGAGAGACATTTTTAATAAACACAACATGTCATGGTTAACGCCAGACCTAATTTGGGGTCCAATTATTAAGTAAAGTCTCAAAAGTGCACGTATGTCCTTGCATTAAGTGCAGATATACGACTTTCCTGAATTCACAAGACTTTACAGAAGTAGGCCAAGAAATAGTACTCCTAGAAAATATTTGTGAACTGCATTTTAGCATGAGCAAATATGCATGTGTAGATTTGCTCATGCGAAAATCCGAGCATTTGTAAGTTTACTTTCCCTCCAACCACTTTTTTCCCAACCCAGGAAGAAATTTTATGTCTGCCATTGTCGGGAGTAAATATCCAACCTTTCTCAGTATGGGAAAAGATTAGAGAAGAGTTGGTGAAAACCCTTAAAATATGCAAGTTAGTAGGTTTGCACAGACTCAAAAGGGCATTCCAACCCTGAAACTATTGCTTAACTTCAGCGCCAGTATGTAGATCTGCGGAAACGTGGCAACATAAGGGAATTGCTAGTATTCATACCCTGCTATGGAAGGAGCCCTGGCATATTCAGAGAGGCTATTTCGGAGCTCTTATATAAGGGTATTGCTGCCATAATTTGTCACCGCATTACATGGCACAAAAGGGACAAGTGGATTTTGTTACAGGACAAGTAGATTTATGAAGTAACCTGCCCCATGGACAAGTAGATATTTTATTGAATTCCACACCCCTGCGTACATATAAAAGGAACCTATCACTTTTACTATCTCCATCTCCTCTCCATGTAATCTCCAAACAATGTAGACGGCCTCTCAGTACAACAACCTACCTAGAGTATATTCAAATCTACCTCTCACTGTCAAAAATGAGACCACAACCTGTCCACATAACACTTCTGGGTTTGGTGTTATCGCTTTTAACTTAATAACACATACATCTCCTACCCCCCCTTCCCCACTACTTCCACAAAAAGTATAATTTGCAAACGTGGGACATTTTGTTTCTCGCCTGAATACATTAACAAACGCTGTACCTCATTTTCAAAACCATACAGTCCTTTAAAGATGACAAACTACATTTCTTCTTTGTGAAAAATTCCTAAACGTATATAAAGTACTTATATAACAGGTCAAACTTTATGCATATTTTATAACCAATATGAAACACCACACTTTACTAACAGGATATTATTTTGAAATAAAAAATACTTTCAAACTTAAAAGTATCACCTCAAATACTTAATCACTACTACAGAACAAATAACACAACTTGTTCATTTCTACCTCACCTTTGTAGTTGGTATGCAGATTTCAAATGTCACACACGCATGCAATTCTTTCTTTCTCACACAGTACATGTAATGCACCGCTTTCATCAAGAATGAAACCAGCATTGGCACAAATTCTCTGTCGCTCCACATATAAATACATGTAAACAACAAATCCGAATACTTCATTCTTTCATAGACATTCCAAAACTTATCTCATTGGTTATTTTTTTAATTTTGCATCTGAAAAGCTACTTAATATTCCGCGCCACACACAGGTCAGAAGTTCAATCTATTTTATCACCCCACTTTCTGGAACATTCTACGACACCTGCAGGTTAAAAGTTAATGATTTTTTTAAACTTAACCTTTTCTTTTTCAGCATATTCTCGAACATTTAACACCACCTGCGGGTTAAAAGTTCACCATTGTTTTGAGTTACAAATGTACCTTCCAAATGCAAGTAGCACGTCTGGTTGAGCTTTGCACATTCCATCCTATGGTATGTACTCCACGTTTAGACTGCTCTTGATTAACCAATGACAAACATGCTTTTTCACACAACTAATATGCACCCTGGTTTTTAGTACCCAATGCTTCTTATCTTCCAATAAATAGTTTTCTGTGTAGTTTGCACTTTACAAATACCGTATTGATGTACCTTCGCACTCCCTGTATAACACCACCTAAGCACCATGTACAAATTACCGTGTTTCAAACCAAACTTCCTCCTACTACGTATAAAATATTACTAACACTACTTAGACCGGTATGGCACAGCGGCCAGGGCACATGACTTCACACCATAAGACACACAATTTATGCTCACGCTTTCATCCCCGACTCCCGCACCAGATCACCTTAGCAGCATCAGACTCTACGCAATACCTCACTTAATTTCCGTACCCAGCTCTTTCAGACCGGTAGCTATGAGTAGTTTGCTTTGCACCCCCTCTATAGCACACCCTAAACACCCCCACAAAAGTTACAGTGCTCCTACCATCCTCATTCCTACTTTTTTCACCCTTTTTTCCCCTTACTCGCTTCAACGGAATCACAAAATGGCAGCCAACACTTCCTAGTTGCAACCGCTCGCAGCGATCCCAACCAGTAAGCAGCAAGCTTGTGCTCGTAACGCCTCAGCCAATCATATGGCAGAATTCCCAAATATCGATATCTGTAAATTTTTATTTTTCTCAAAAACTACTGAACGGATTTACACCAAATAAACAAAAACGTGCTTTCTAGACCAATACCCTTCTCCCTGCCAACTTTGGGGTAATTCCGTTCACCTGTTCGACCTGTAGCCTTGTCTAAAGCTTCCTATGGAAATTAACATGGGGAAAACACGTTTTGGGACCGCACTTTTTTCTCTGCCCCGACGAATTACCCCCAAACTTCCAGCATAGGAGCTGATATGAACAAAGAATTAGTTTGGAAAATTTCATGAAGATTCATCAACCGACGCCAATGTTATAAGCAAAACAATATATGCTCTTCCTATGGAAACTTGGTCCTAACTATAACTACCTACTGGGGACTGCCAGTAGGATATATATATATATATATATAATCTACTGGCGGTCGCCAGTAGAAAGTTATAGTTAGGACCTATTTTCCATAGGAAATCCGCAACATTCTATTTGGAATAACGTTAGCGCCGGTTGACGAATCCTCGCAAAATTTTCCAAACTTTTGGCCAGCTCCGCTCCTACCCTGAAAGTTTTGCGGTCATCTGTCAAGCGGGGACCGAGGGAAAAAAAGGGGGTCCCAAAACGCGTTTTCCCCATGCAATTTCCCATAGGATCTGTTGTCGCAGCTACAGCCCGAACCGCTGAACGGAATGACACCAAATTTGGCAAAGAGGTAGTCCTCAGTTCGGACTCGTGCCTTTTGCATATATGGTGTGAATCTGTTCAGTAGCTCCTGAGAAAATTAGGGTAAAAAAGTTAATGATATCTATGGCCGCGGAGGATCCGCGGACCGTACCCGCACCGTAAGCGCACCCTCCCCGAATCGAGCGCGCACCTTCCCGATCACGCGCTGAATGCTAATTGGCTGTCGAGTGTCTCTCTACATTCGAAACCAGGAACTGTTGGTGGCCATTTTCTGCCTCGGTAGAAGCGAGGCTGAAGATGCAAGGGGAATAAGTGTGTAAAACATATAAAGGGGGCAGAATGGAAATACTTTGACCCTCTAGAGGTGCTTAGGGGGTCCCAGAAGGACCCCCGGGGCCCCCTCTTTTTTAAAATAATCGCGGGGAAATGCGTGCACGGTGCGCGCATCCTATCGCGTTGGATGCACGGATTCTCTCGCGGTGGGTGCGCGGATCCACGGCAACGTTTTTTGAAAAACAAGAAATCATTGGTTGCATGACAACTTTCTACACTGAAAGGTAGGGTGTATATTTCTGTTTTTTAAAGGTATGATTGTTATTGGTTAACAAAAACAGATTGTAAGGAACATTATATATGATAAGCTGATATGTTGAAAAGTCAAGCACACTTCCTGTCTTGTGTAGGAACATTGTGTGCTGAACTTGTGACCTGTGAGCTCAGTGCAGTGTTCCATGACCTGTTTCTATGGTAACAGGCAGAAGGCAGATTGGGGGAAGGGTTGAAATGCATTTCAGTTGGAAAGGGTTGAAATGTTTAACCAATATAAATGTGTGTTTGCTTTTGAGTTTATGTGCGAAGGATTGTGATTTGATGTTTACATGTATGTGTGGAAAATGAAAGGGAAACTTTTTCATTCTTTGCTTTTGCTGAGAGGTGCACAGTGCAGAGATTCTGTAAAAGAAAATATGGTGAGTGATTGATGTACTTCTTAATCTACAAAAGAACTTGAAAGATGAGTTAATTGTGAGGGGATGTATGTAGACTATTTTGATTTTAATCAGACTAATGTATTTTTCCTGCTAAAGTGTAGGGAGTACTTTTTTTCTCTATAATCTGTGTGCATGTAGAAACTATTCTGTGATAAGCATTTGTGTTTTTCATGTGTTTGTAAACAGGTAACTGTGCAGTTTTTATATTTTGGTAGAATTAGAAACCAGTCATTGTTTATGAATTTGTGAAATGAGTTATGTTATGTTTCTATACTAAAATGTAGTACTACTTCTAGATGAAGAAATGTGTTTTGGTATCGTGCAAGCGATAGTGTTGTTTGTCTAGAATCACACAGTGAGTCTGTGTGCATTTGGGAACCACTGTGAGAGAAGCATTTGGTAACATCGTGTATTTGCTGACAGATAACTGTTTTAACTTGTCATGTTGTGAAGTTTTAGTAGCATTAGAATCCAGTCTTTGCTTATGCGTTGATTAAATGAGTCATGCTTTGACACTGATGTGCTGTACTTAAATATGTAGATTGTGTTCAGTACCATTAACTCTTCTAGACTAGTGAATGAGTTTTTTTTGGTAAACTCCTAGGATAGTGTTGATTGTCTAAAATCACACTGTGAGTCTGTGTGCATTTGGGTAAGGATTGTGAGAGAAGCATTTGGTAATATTGTGTATTTGCTGGCAGATAACTGTTTTAAAACCGGTCATGTTGTCAAGTTTTAGTAGCATTTGAAACCAGTCTTTTGTTTATGCTTTGATTAAATGAGTCCGGCTTTGACACAAAAGTGCAGTCCTGAAATATGTAGATTGTGTGCAGTTCCCTTACCACTTGCACTGTAGTGAATGAGTTTTGATAAACTCGTAGGGATAGTGGTGCTTGTCTAGAATCACACTGTGAGTTAGTGTGTATTTGGGATCAGTGTGAGAGAATCATTTGGTAACATCATGTATTTGCTGACAGATTACTGTTTTAATATCTGTCATGTTGTGAAGTTTTAGTAGCATTAGAATCCAGTCTTTGCTTATATGTTGATTAAATGAGTCATGCCTTGACACTGATCTGCTGTACTTATATATGTAGATTGTGTGCAGTCCCCTTACCCCTTCCACAGTAGTGAATGAGTTTTGGTAAAGTCCTAGGATAGTGTTGATTGTCTAAAATCACACTGTGAGTATGTGTGCATTTGGGTAAGGATTGTGAGAGAAGCATTTGGTAACATCGTGTATTTACTGACAGATAACTGTTTTAAAACCTGTCATGTTGTCAAGTTTTAGTAGCATTAGAAGCTAGTCTTTGCTTATGCGTTGATTAAATGAGTCAGGCATTGACATTAAAGTGTAGTCGTGAAATATGTAGATTGTGTGCAGTTCCTTTACCTTTACCACTTCCACTGTAGTGAATGAGTTTTGGTAAACTCCTAGGGGTAGTGTTGTTTGTCTAGAATCACACTGTGTCTGTGTGCATTTGGGAACCACTGTGAGAGAAGTTTTTGGTAAACTCGTGTATTTGCTGACAGATAAGTGTTGTAAAACATGTCATGTTGTCAAGTTTTAGTAGCATTAGAAGACAGTTATGGCTTATGCTTTCATTATATGAGTCAGGCATTGACAGTAAATTGCAGTTGTGAAATATGTAGATTGTGTGCAGTTCCCTTACCACTTGCACTGTAGTGAATGAGTTTTGATAAACTCATAGGGATAGTGGTGCTTGTCTAGAATCACACTGTGAGTTAGTGTGTATTTGGGATCACTGTGAGAGAAGCATTTGGTAATATTGTGTATTTGCTGACAGATAACTGTTTTAAAATCTGTCATGTTGTGAAGTTTTAGTAGGATTAGAATCCAGTCTTTGCTTATGCGTTGATTAAATGAGTCATGCTTTGACACTGATGTGGTGTACTTAAATAGGTAGATTGTGTGCAGTACCATTAACTCTTCCAGAGTAGTGAATGAGTTTTGGTAAACTCCTAGGATAGTGTTGCTTGTCTAAAATCACACTGTGAGTCTGTGTGCATTTGGTTAAGGATTGTGAGAGAAGCATTTGGTAACATCGTGTATTTGCTGATATATACCTGTTTTAAAATCTGTCATGTTGTGAAGTTTTAGTAGCATTAGAAGCCAGTCTTTGCTTATGCTTTGATTATATGAGTCAGGCTTTGACATAAAAGTGCAGTACTGAAATATGAAGATTGTGTGCAGTTCGCTTACCACTTCCACAGTAGTGAATGATTTTTGGTAAACTCCTAGGTATAGTGGTTGTTGTCTAGAATCACACTGTGAGTCTGTGTGCATTTGAGAACCACTGTGAGAGAAGCATTTGGTAACATCGTGTATTTGCTGACATATACCTGTTTTAAAACCTCTCATGTTGTCAAGTTTTAATAGCATTAGAAGCTAGTCTTTGCTGGGTCGGGGGAGCAGGATGATGGAGTCAGCGTGAGCACTCGAGCTAATCAGCCGCTCACGCCAGCCGCGTAGCTGATCGGCTAGGTGCCCTGCGATGCTCAGACCAACGTACCGATTGACAGCGGGAAGATCGTTAGTGCCCAGCTCGCGGTCTCAAAGAAGAACGTTGGCAGTCTGCCTCCTAAACTCCGCGGATCGTCGGTTGCTGTCTGCCTGGAGCCTGCTAGCTCGGCTCTTTTGGATTATTTTACTTTTGGCCTTTGATCCGCCCGTATTTACCGCCCCAATCTTTACAACGCTTAGTCTTCCGGGACACGAGGGAAATCGCCGGCAGCAGCAGCATTATCATCGAAGCTTCCTAATCATGAGCAGCAGGGGAGCCAAGAAGGGCAATAAATCGAAAGCTGCCACTAACATCGACTCTAGAGATGCGGTTCCTGAAAGCACTTCCAGATCCAGACATGAGGTTAGTGGGAATAAAAAACTGCTGGGGCGACCAGGGGGAGCAGGGACATCTAAAGATGCAGCTGGCGCTCAGCCACCACTCGCAAAAATGTTTCTGTGTGCCAAGGGACAGCCATCCATCGTAAACGCCAAGACCCTCTTATATGCCCCCTCCCTCGAGACCGCTCCCCTGGACCCACTAACTTCCCAACGGCCCGTGCTAAAACAGCATCAAGAGACTGGCTCAACAGAATTAAACACAGTGGACGTGCTGCAATCTGATGCAGGAATTACTGCTGACTCACAAGGCTCTGCTAAAGTGCTGAGCAATTCCCCCTGTCCTTCTAAAGTCAATAGTGGCAAAAAGGCGATCGGATTGGAAAACCAGCCAACTTTAGCTGACGCAATGTTAAACTCTGAAGGCTGCCCCCATCCGTGTAGTTCTGATACTCCCTCTATAGCCCCAGAAACCGGTATCGCTAACTACATCCAGGGCCTGGAAGCTACTGCCGGTGCACTAGCACCTTGGACTCCGGAAACTCGGCCCGAGAACTTCTACTCGGTATCTGATGGTACAGAAACCACCTCCGATGAGGGAGGGACTGACTCAAGCGAAATGACAGCGAGGAATCTACCAAAGACACCGGTATGGTGCAGCGGCCCAAGAGAACAAGAAGCAAGGGCAAGAGACGTAGTCCACTCAAGTGGGATTATTCTGACTCACAGATGTCTTATCCCTTGGATGAAGACGACTCTCATCTAGCAACCTGGGAAAAGACAAAGAGCTTACCAACGGTCACCACTGAGCCCTCACTAGCATCAATCCTAGCCTCAATTAAAGAATTCCAGGAAGAGGTTTGGGCAGACAATCGAGCAGCTAAAGGGGCTGCTAAAAAGCTGCAAGGATCCTTAAGACGATTGAATAAGACATGCATCGACATAAGTGATCGTGTCTCCATGATCGAGGGGTGCACCGAATGCTTGGAAATAGAGACCACGGCCGCTAAAAAACAGAGCCAGACCAATGCCGGTTGTCTAGTGGATATCATGTCAAAATTGGAGGAGCAGGAAAATCGCCCACGCAGGAACAATCTTCGCTTGCTTGGTATTCCAGAAGGGAAAGAAGGTGAAGACCCTAGGCGGTTCATTGTAAAACTCCTTCAAGAATATTTCCCTGACCACCCAGGCTGGGACTGGGACCGTGAGGTGCAGAGGGCACATCGCTACCCCTTCAACATAAGGAGACAACGCGACGGCAACAATGCAGCAGGCGGACAACCAAGAGCATTTTTGGTATACTTCGGGAACTTCCTACTGAGGCAGCTGATTTATGACCAGGCCCGCCCAAACTCTAAGAAGGGGGCCAACGGAATAACCTTTTTTGCAAAACCTGACTTTTGCCATCACAGTGGAGCGCAGATGGCGTTTGAGGCAGTTAATCTCCCCATTTCAGCAGTTAGGAGCAGAAGTTTACCTTATGAACCCTGCCAAACTTAAAGTAATCTTTAATGGGGGCTTTAAAAAGAAGGGTCCAAGATAGAGAGTCTACCACGGACACAGGCATAAGCACAGACACGGGCACGGGCACGGGTAGTGTAAGGGAAGGATGGGGAGGGCTAAATAAATAGGGATTCCTATATTCTTTGGCTCTTTCCACCCCTTCTTAACCCTCTCATCTTTAACTTTCTGGGAGTTCTTTATATCAGCCTGGTTTCAGGCGATGTACAAAGTCTGTCGATTTAGTAACTAGTCGAACATACATTTAACTTAATTAGGCGTGGCTAGTGGCTGAGACTCACCACTGACTACCATCATTCAGGTTTTTCCTGATTGCTCCGGGGGGGGGGGGGGGGGGGGGGGTTTGGCGGGGGGAGGGTTTTTTTAGAATAACACAGAGGAATCAAGGACACCTTCTCACATACTATTTTATTCAAAACACCCAAATGGCTAAAATAAATACTCTCAGGTTCATTTCTGCCAATATCTGTGGGCTAAATGATGCCTTAAAAAGGCAAAAAGTATCGCATGGATTACGCTGTTTGGGGGGCGATATCATCTGTCTCCAGGAGACACACATAGAGGGGTCACAAAAACACCTATTAAACTCACTAGGGCTTAAGGTTATAGGGGCTACTACACAAGGAGCCAAAATGAAAGGGGTAGGAATTATGGTCGCTAGGAGACTTCCTCTAAAAAATCCGCGTGTTAAATCCGACTCACTGGGTAGATGGGCAATCTCCGAATGCCACCTCTCCCCTAATCCCCCTTTCACTTTATGCTCTATCTATGGTAGCAACGTTGATGACCCAGGGATCATCAATTTGATTTCTGGGGAGCTAGCTCACTGGCCTACTCCAATAATCATCTGCGGTGATTTCAACATTAACTTGCCCTGTGATTGGAAAATAGACAGCAAGTGGAAGTATAAAGGCAGGAAACCCTTAATGTTTCAAGCAATAATTAATCTAGCACAAACCCATGGGTTGAGCGACGTCTGGTCTAAGCTTAACTCCACTATACCTGGCTATACCTACTTTTCTGCACCGCACCGGTCATTTGCTAGACTAGATTATTTTTTTGATTTCATCCTCCCTATTAGGCAAATGTATCATAGACACGGCACCGCGTTTCATGTCAGACCATAATCCGCTTATTTTGAATATCGGGCGGCTAGAGAACTGGAAAGAAGCACCAAGATGGAGTTTCGAGAAAGCACTTTTGCAAGATATAGGCTATCGGGCTCATATGCAAGCTTGGATTCAGGAGGTTCTGGAAATAAACACTGGAACGGCCTCAACCATGGTGGTCTGGGATACACTAAAAGCGGGTATTCAGGGAGAAACCTTAAGGTTCTCTATTAGGAAAAACAAGAAAGATAAATTACAATTGATCAATCTCCAGGAAAAGCTCAAAAATTCAGAAATGAAACTAGTCCAAATGGTTCATACCGGACAGGATGTTGAGAACATACAAAATGAAGTAATACTTATCAAGGCTGAAATAGGGGCGGTATTGGTCGAAAAAACTGCAGCCAAGTGGGCGGCAATGCGAGAAATGAACGAATGTAGCGACCGCATCGGTCATCACCTTGCTGTCAAAACCAGACAGCAGGCCACAGACAGCGAAATACTAGCGATCCAACTGCCAACAGGGGTAGAAATCAGTGATCCTATTAAAATACAAAAGGGTTTTCGAGATTATTACGCCAAGCTATACTTAGAGGAGAATAGCAGGTCAGCCGATTTAGGAGATCTTGAAATGACCAAATATTTAAAAGAGGTAGAGCGAAGACAGCTCAACCAGGACTATTGCGAGCAGCTAGAAGTTACCCCGACTTGGGATGACATCTTGGAAGCCCTAACCAGCCTTCCAGATGGGAAAGCCACAGGAATGGACGGCATTCCCGTGGAGTTCTATAAAATATTCACACCCCAAATCAAGTCCATTTTTCTTGCTGTAGTAACCGACATATTCAACGGGGCTTCCCCTCCTGCCTCCTGGTCCAATGCCAAAATTTCTATATTTCTCAAAAAAGGCAAATCACCTTTAGAGATGGGCTCCTACAGGCCAATCCCACTCATAAATTGCGACTCTAAAGTCTATTCCAAAATACTTGTTACAAGAATATCTACTGTAGTTGAATCCCTGGTGTCAGAATGGCAACACGGATTCATTCCAAAGAAGGGCACCACTGAACACATTAGGCGGGCCATTACTCTGTTTGACGCAGCACAGGTGACAGGAGACCCGATGTCTCTGATTCTACTAGACGCTGAAAAAGCATTTGATCGGGTCTCCTGGCAGTTACTGTGGTGTGTCATGAGGATGGGATTTGGGCCAAAACTCACGCAGGCTGTACGGGCTCAGTACCAGAGCCCGACGGCCTGTGTCGATCAATGGGAGGTTAACCGAGCAATTTAATATCTCTAGGGGCACTAGGCAAGGATGCCCCTGCTCCCCTCTGCTCTTTGCCCTCTACATAGATCCCCTAATTAAGAATCCAGCAATTTTGGCAGTAAGAATGCAGGGAATCGACACCAAAATTATGGCTTACGCTGACGACCTGGCCATAACCACTTCTCAACCTAAGAGCGCTATTTTGGCACTGGAACTGGAGGCACAAAAATTTGGAAAAATCTCAGGATATGCATTGAACAAAAACAAAACCCAAATAAAGAAAGAAGTCAATTGGATTGATAGCCGGATTGTTACGCAAGCCAAATATCTGGGAGTCACTATTACTGCCAACATAGATGAAATTGTAACTGAGAATCTATCCCCCCTGATTACGGAAACAAGGAAAGTCCTCAAACAAATTGACAACTTACACCTGACTCTTGTAGGCAGATGCAACGTAATTAAAATGACCTATTTCCCGAAATTGCTATACTATTTTCGTTCCATCCCACTGGAATGTAGTAAGGCCAAGCTCCAGAAATTTCAACAACTTTTTACGCAATTTATCTGGGCTTATTCACAACCTAGGCGAGCACTAAAGCAACTGTGTCTCCACCGGGAGCGGGGTGGCTGGGCTTTTCCTAATATAGTACTTTACTATTGGGCCTCAGTTCTGCAATACAGCACTGAATTGGTGAAGGAACACTCCCTCTCTCCCTCAACCGGTCTCCCTTCACCATTTCGGCTTTTACTGGGAGAGGAGACTCGCGGCTGTCTGTTCAGGCAAGTATCCTATGGATACTACAAGCGCGTTAGGTTCAAGACGCTGCTTAACTCCTTCAAGGTCTTTCGCAACATCCGCAAAACCTACGGGCTGGGGACATTCAATTACTATACTCCTATTAGTGAGAACTCCAATCTCCCTGCTATTTTTGGCAGGTCCTATCTATTGGACTGGTAGAAGGCTGGTATCACTAAGCTAGGAGACCTAATCTCCAGCGAAGGAGTTAAATCCTTTGCAGATCTACAAAGCAAATATGGACTAAAAAATCAAGACTCCTTCAAACACCTTACTATTTACGACTTTCTCTCCCGAAAAGCCGGGCGACCTGCAGGGTTTTCGGAGATTGAATTTATTAAAATGCTGCGGGCCCCAACGATTCCCAGGATAGGTCTCATTTACTCTGCTTTAAACAGCCAAACCCCAGATGACCTGCCTAGGATAGCAGACAAGTGGCTCATAAAACTAGAGGCACCGCATGGTATGTTCTACAATTCACTGGCACTCTCCCAAAGCGACCTGCTATCAGCAAAATTGCAGGCGCAACACTTCAAAACCATCTTTTTTTTGTATATTACACCCAGCAAAATTGCCAAATGGGGAGCAGGTAAAGGGACATTGTGCCCTCGGTGTTCGGAGCTTGGCGCTGACGCAATACATATGTTTGCTGCCTGCCCAAACCTTACATCAGTTCTTCTCAGAATACAGGACTTTCTTGGGAGGGTCATTACACAGACTATAGTTCTGACTCCCATAACCATACTGTTGGGGACACAGGAAGAGGTCAACAGGGAAAAAGGTGGAGCGCTTATCTTTGTTGCTATGACAATATGGAGGATCTGCGTTGCGTCAGCATGGATTGAGATCGATCCACCTTCCTTCCCCCAATGGCTGGCTAGGCTAGTCGCAACCTACCATCTTGAGAAGGCTGTGTATGCTAAAAAAGGGCGCAAAGGGCAAAAGAAGGGGCTTGATATCTGGGGACCTTTCACCAACTGGCTGGAGCAACCTGAACAGTCTGGAACATACGGCTAATCTGACTTCTTTATTTTTTATTTTTTATCTTCTTTTTTTTTCTTTTCTCTTCTGCTGCTTTCTCGGTCACCTTGTAAAATTCTTCTTGGCGATCCTGAACTCAATATTTTCAAATTGTACATCTCTCCGTGTCCTTGAAATTTAGTATATTCACAGTAACACGGGGTGGAGGGTGGGGGAGTGGGAGCCGGAAAAAAGTCAAATCTCTGTATTTTTTGCATTTGTAAACAAAAAAAAAAAAAGGGGGTGACGACTAGGTTTTAAAAAGCAGAGGAAGGTGTTTCAAAATGCCTAAAATGCGCATGGTGTTGTAGTATACATGTGGTAGTCTGCCTCAGTTAATTTGTTTGGGGATCCTGAGAAAACCTTAGTGCTGGACAGAGGTTACCTAATGCCTACTCTGACTTTTATTGGCTACACATAATTCAATTCACTGTTATTTTAAACTAAACTTTAGAGAAGGCTGATAAAAGGAACATTTCTGTGTTTAAAAAAGCTCTTCTGCTAAGCTACCTCTCATATAATTCCTGTCAAGCTGGTGAAGTGTTAATGCAAATCAGGTGTATTCTTCCTCAGTGCTTCCTCACAGCCTCACCCCCACATCCGGCAACCCCAGCCAAACAAGAGCCCCAGTAGTTAGATTAATGAGGGTACTGGATGAGAAGTGATGGGGAAATTTAGGCACTCCAGCCGGTTGGTTTAGCTAGATCTAACCCTCCAAGAGAAAGTACTCCATTTTGGATTTTGGAAGAATAGTGCTTTCTCGGTCAAGAATATGCCACACTTTGAAGGAAGTGGTAAAATACCTTGGTTTCATCCTGCATCCCATTGGTCAAGGGTGCCCCCTGCTTGGTGTCTAGGAACTGTGAATAAATATGGGAGTGCTGCCTAGTAACTTAGAATAATCAAGAGAAGAAGGACTGCTCTGTTGAAATGCCTGGCCTGCACCTCAAGAGGACAGCATTCATAAGGACTGCACTTGCTATACACTTTGAACCTACAGACCTAAGGACTCCCTAAAGGTAACTGGTACAAAAGAGCTACAAGAGTTCCCTGCCTAACACTGCAGAAGAAGAAGGACTGCCCTGCTGAGACCCTGGCTTGCATCCAAAGGATTGCACCCTGAATGACTATACCGGCTGCACACTTGGAGCGACAGCCATAAGGACTTTACCTTGCTTCAAAAATGGAAGGCGTGGACTCTTCCCTTGCTTCAAAAATGGAAGGCGTGGACTCTGAGTGCAGCAGGTTAAAAGAGCTCCACTAGCATCATCTCCACCAAGAAGAACCCAGCTGGACAGCATCCAAGGTCTGTGTAATGATTTGGTCAGGTGCATTCTGGGAAATGTTGTCCCAACATCCCAAGGAGCAACTCAGTGTTTCTGGAACCTCGAATTTGTGTTGTGGACACTTTCCTACACCAAGAAACACTAATGGAAGTAAGTGTCAAGAACTCTTATCTTTTTCCCGGTCCAACACTACATTTTTCAACGCTTTGAGTGCTATTTGCTTCTAAGCACTAGTTTTACTTTAATTTAAAAAAACAAATCATATCTCTGGTTCCCTGCATTGAATCTTTGTTGTTTTGATGCCTGTTTGTTCATAGAAATGTAACCTATTCCTATAAATTGGTGTTGGATTTTTAAAAAAACAAAAAGAAGCTAGTCTTTGCTAATGCATTGATAAAATGAGTCAGGGTTTGACACTAAGGTGCAGTACCATGTACTATTCTGTTCACTGTGGCAGAACTGAAAAGTTTAAAGTTTTACCTAAGCACTGTCCTAGAAGTAGTCTTTTAGTCAGTTTCTAAGTACCAAATAGACTGCTTCAAATGTCTATGCAGTATGCATGTAGTGTTCTGACATACTATACACTTGCCTTTTACACCTTCAATTCCCTAGTCAGTATTCATACACTTCCAGGAAATACCCTGTCACTCCCATTGCACTCATCTAGTGACCCATTCAGCATCATGTACTAATCCATTCACTGCGCCAAACCCTAATAAATTCACCCAGGCACTCTCCTTGCAGTACTCTAATCATTCAGTCAGTACCCAAGTACTCATCCAGTGACCCAGACCTTAGTATATGGACTGTTTCAAACCCTTATCCACTATGCATGCAGTCCTCTAACCACCTACACAATTGTCTTCCTCACCTTCAATTCCCTAGTCAGTATCCATACACTTCCAGGAAATACCCTGTCACTCCCATTGCAGTCCTCTAGTGACCCATTCAGCACCATGTACTAATCCATTCACTGTGCTAAAACCCAAACACTTACACATTCACCAAGATACTATCTTTGCAGTACTCTAATCATTCAGTCAGTGCCCAAGTATTCATACACTGAGCCAGGCCTTAGCACATGGACTGCTTCAAACCCCTATGCACTATGCATGCAGTCTTCTAACCACCTAGACACTTGTCTTTCACACTTTCAATTTCCTAGTCAGTATCCATACAGTCCAGCACTTGTTTTTTTTTTTTAACAACACTTTTTATTAATCAAGAAGGCAAGGGCTGCAGGCCACTGACCAACCAGGGGAACTGCCACATAGTAAATAGCAACAGCTCTTGACATTTTATCATATAGAGGAACAATGGAGAGCTATTCATACATCATCGATCAAGAACCCTCCCTTCCCAACGCCCAACCCCCTCCCCGGACCGCACCACAGCCAGACACCACCAGAACCATCTCTATACAATTAGTACTCAGTGCCACGCTTGGCATTCAAGTAGGCCCCAAATCTCCATCCGTAGGGACCGGTGCAAGGAAAATGCCCCTATAATCAGCCCACCGCTTCCAGATCTTGAAGTGTTTCGAGGACACCCACGCGCTCTAAAGATCGGTAACTCCAGAACCATATTGAAATCCAAACCTCGTTTCCAAACATTGAGAGAGAGAGCTACCGGGGCCTTCCACGCCCGAGCTAGATCCCGCTTGGCTGTCGTTAGGCCCAGAAGCAGCAAGTGGCGCTTATAAATATTACCCCCAATATCTGCCATAACATGGAGCAACGCCAATCTGGGGTCTACAGGGGGATCCCAGCCCAACACTTCTGATAAGCACCGTAACACTCTCCCCCAAAACCGATACACTGCAGGGCAGTGCCAGACCGTGTGCACCAAAGACCCCACCTCTCGCCCACACCTAAGGCAGTCCGGGGAGGCAGTAAGACCCGCCCGCCACAGCCGCTGTCGCGTGTAATAGGTCCTGTGCAAATACCGAAATTGGACGAGACGCAGGCGGATCGCTATACTAGCCTCACGGGGGGAGGCCAGCGCCTCCCTCCAATCCGTCTCGTCCAATGGCCCGACATCCGTCTCCCACCGTTCACGCAGACCCTGCAGGGACGGGGCACTATGAATCACCAAGGACCGATATATTTTAGAAACTTTCTTCTCCTGGAGATCCCCCATAAACACCTGAGCCTCAAGGGGACTGAATTCATGGATGGATTGAAGACCCTCCAATCTAGGGGCGAGGGCGTGGCGCAGTTGGAGGTATTTAAAGAACTGCGTCCGTGGCATTTGATACTCATGCTGTAAGACCTCAAAGGATTTCATCACACAGCCCTGAACCACCGATCCCAACGTAGAGATACCAATTCTGTCCCAGTCCCTAAAACCAGAGAGGGTCGCCAACGGAGGGAGAAGCCCGTTCTGCCACAACGGGGTCTCCCGGGTAAGCCTACCCCACCAGCCAATATGACGTAGAGCCCGGCTCCACACCCAAAACACCACTTGAGTGACTGGTGGCAGTGCCTCCCGCAACGCAGTCGCGTAGAGTAGGGTATGTACTGTATGTGGGTCCATGAGGCACCTCTCCACCGCATACGCCGGGTCCCCCCTATCTCCATACCACCATTCATTGAGGACCAATAAATGGGAGGCGTAATAATAGGATAAAATATCGGAGGTAGCCAGTCCCCCATCGTACACGGACAAAAAGCAAACCTCCAGCGATACCCTGGCCAAACCCCCTTCCCACAGAAAGTGACTCAGCACCGCATTGACCTTCCGAAACCAACTGAGAGGAATCTCATAGGGGTGGTTTTGGAGCTGGTAGAGAAGTCGAGGCAGCGCCACCATCTTAAAGATGGCAGAGCGGCCACAAATGGTGAGAGGCATACGCGCCCAGAGCCTAACATCACGACATACTTTCTCCCATACCGGCACCACATTGCGCTCCCAGGCGATCGTCGGTACGTCGGTCAGAAAGACCCCCAGATATTGCAGCCCTCCGGCCGCAATCCGCAGAGACGCTGTCCACTCATCCTGTATGTCTCGACCGCCCAGCACCCACAGGGTGGATTTCCTCGGGTTCATGTATAGCCCGGACGTCTCCCCAAAGACCTGCATCATGCGGAGCAGCCGCGGTCCGGTTCTACCGAGATCCGACAGGAAGAACAACACGTCGTCGGCATATAGGGCAATGCGATCCGAGAGTCCATGTTCCCACTCAAACCCAGTGTATTGCGCATCCATACGGACCCAAGCGGCCAGCGGCTCCATAGCTAAGGCAAATAGGTATGACGACAGGGGGCAGCCCTGTCTCGTCCCCCGGGTCACCGGGAATCGCGCCGAGGTCACCCCTGCCACCCGAACCGAGGCTGTAAGATCGGTATACAAAAGTGTTAAATAGGATAAGAAGTGTGGCCCCAGATTTAACCGTTGCAGCAAGGCAAAGAGATAGCGCCAACTAAGAGAGTCAAAAGCTCTATCTATGTCGGCCAAAAGGAGAGCCACCCGAGCCTCACGCCGCTGGACCGCAGCTATCGCCACATGTGCACGCCGGATGTTGTGACGCGTTGCCCTATGTGGCATAAACCCGGCTTGGAATATAAGGCCGGAGCCGGTTGGCCAGGGCCTTGGCCAGAATCTTCGCCTCCACATTCAGAAGGGAAATCGGCCGATGAGAGGCATGTTGTTCAGGAGGACGGCCCGGCTTGTGGAATATGACGATCTCTGCGTGGCGCCAGTCGGCCGGCAAAACCCCCCGCTCACAAGCATCTTCCACCACCGCATGATAATGGGGCCCCAGTTGCATAAAGTATTTCCTGAAGAACTCACTCTGGAACCCATTCGGGCCCGGGGCCTTCCCGACGGACAAGCTCCCCAGCGCCGTCCCCAACTCATCCACCGTGAGCGGGCGGTCCAAGTCTGCACGCGCCTCATCCGAAAGGGCTCTAGGGGGAAGATCATCAAGGAACCGATCCACATGCCCCCCGGGTATGGTCTCCCGCTGTTCGTACAACTCCGCATAGTATGCCGCGAAGCTGTCTGCTAAGGCGCCAGGGTCAGTCAGCACACGGCCCTCTCTATCTGTGATCCCCGGGAGGGTCTGTACATGATGCTGCCCCTGACACAGCCTGTAAAGCATTGTCCTCGATTTGTCTCCCCACTGATAAACCCGACTTCTCGTAGCTAGGAGCGAGGCATATGTTTGCTGGGCATATTGCAACCAGTCCAGCACTTGTGACTGCCTTTGCACTCCTCTAGTGACCCATTCAGTACCAAGTACTAATCCATTCCCTGTGAAAAAAAGCCTAGCACTTATAAATTCACCTAGGCACTCTCCTTGCTGTACTCTAATCATTCAGTCAGTACCCAAGTAGTTATACAGTGAGCCAGGCCTTAGCACATGGACTGCTTTAAATGCCTATGCAGTATGGATGCAGTCCTCTAATCACCTACACAGTTGTGTTTCACACCTTCAATTCCCTAGTTAGTATTCATACTCTTCTAGCAAACACCCTGTCACTCACCCAGTGTGTCTCCTTATAGTACTGTAATCATTTAGTCAGTTAGCATGTAGTCTTTTAGTGAGGTAGGCTTTAGGGCATGAACTGCTTCAAAGTAGTATTCACTATGCATGTAGTGTTTTAACGATCGTCACACTTGTGGTTCAGGGCTATAGTTTCTTAGTCAGTTTTTATATAAAATGTGTTTGTACAGTAATGGAATAGTATAAATTTGAAAGTTATTAATATACATTTATTTGTGTTTCTTTTTTACAGATACAGAACAGGAGTGTTTCTCATCTGTTTGCACTCTTCTCGTGCAAGATTGTTTGGATGAAGGGTCCTTAGATGCTTCATCATACTTGCTGTGCCGCACGAGTATTTTTTGTTAGGATCTCCTCGTAACATAACTCTTTGGCAAATCTTGCGAATGAAGAAGGTGGCATTGGTCTTTGTTTGCCCCTTGGAAAAAGTTAAACATTTCTTCACCACTGAAGAAAAACGTTGTGGGCGTGGTGCCTTCTGCAAAAAAAAATCCTCAGATTCGGAAAATATTTTAAAGCGACAACATTTACAGTTTTTGTAAGTTAAACTTATAAAATTTTGTTAGCTGTATACATTTTATATATCTGTGATTTGTTTCTTGTGGTATCTTGTTGAGAATACCATGTTTTTTTTTTTTTAACAATCTTTTTGATTTTCCAGGTCCGTCGTCGACATCCGTGGTTCCCACAGGAGTGTTCCGCCTTGTTGTTTTGTATTATTGTTGTTACATTTTGTTTATTAGTTTATTGTTTATATTTATGTTAATAAAAAAACAAAGTTTGAAAATAGTTTATCGTTTGTATATTTATTATTATAAAAAATTAAGTTTGAAAAAAAAAATTAATAATGTTTTTGGTTGTTCTCTTAACTGCTGTGTGACTCTTTCTTGTTCTTATTACTGTTATTTGATGGAGTCCACCATGGTGTTAAATTTTGGGGCACTTATCGCTGGAATACTAGTGATATCTGCAGTTTGCACCAACTTCTGAATAGTGTGTTAGATTTGTCTCAACTTTACTTCCGTTAAAGTGCTGATAATGAAATGGAGAGTAGCCATTCCCGTGCAAAAAGACATGAGGTGCACCTTTGCGATTTATTCTAAATACTAAAATCCTGTATTGTATTGCACTGAGGTATTGGCTGCACTTAGTGTACACACAAAATCTATTAAGAAATCTCATTGTATTTATATTGATTGGGAATAGTGCGTCAGGTGCTGGATCTTGACGAGATACACTGCTCAGTTCGTATATTGTTGTGCACAAGAAAAAAATCACATCACAACTTTCACACCAATTGCAATGCGAAACAAATTCCGGCGATAAGACACGTTAGCCCCAGGGATTTTACACCTGCTTTCTGCTGGTGTTAAGCAGGACAACTACCTGCACCATGAAAGGGAACACAGCCAAGAGCCACACCAGAACACCCACAGGTGCCATAGAGTCAATGAGCATGATACAGGGATACCCATGAGGGCCAGAAGACTCATCTCAACAACTCCAGGACCGCCAATGCCCCCCAAACCCACATCTTAGTAAGTGTGTCCCTGTGGTCATTGTCTTAGCATGATAGGCACGAGCCCTGCAACATCAGTGTGCTGTCACCTCAGCGTTGGCAGTGAGCCTGGATGTGTAGCTACGTACGCGTCCTTCTGCATGCACAACTGGCGTGTGCTGGTCTGTTGTTCACAGGTCAGTGCAGGGGTGTGCCTATCCGGCAAGGGGAACGGGGTGTCTCGGACATGTCCGTGTACAGGAAGTGCAGTAAGTGTGTCTCTGTGTTCTGGTGTGGCCTGTTACAAGAGCCGCAGCAGTCGATGTTGTAAAGTGGCATGCACCACCTCCAAACGGCACTGTGATGTTGTTGTTGGATTGTAGCAGGACATGCGCAAATAGGCATTACAATGGCGTGCCGTACGAGTGCACGAGATACAACAGCTCACCGTACAAAAGTGTGGGGGCTCGTGGGAGGGAGAAGCAGCCGTTTGGCAACATAACACACAGTGAACTCGACCATGTGCCACATGCTGGGCATCTCATCCTTGATGACCACGGTCGCAGACATCCCACAACACCAACGACTGGCCTTTGTACACATCCTGTATGAATGCAGCGTGGTTTTCACTTCTATGCTCGTTCAGTGGTGTGATGTTGGCAGGTTGTGTGACTTGTGCTCCTTGTTGGTGTGTTTCATTTTGGCCATTGTTAGTCTATATGTGTGTTGTACTTAATTGTGCATGTGTGCCATTCTGCCCATCTCCCCCCCTTCCCCACTCCCTGCTTCTTCCTCTTCCTAGCGCTGTTGTGTCTATAATTTTGTTGCTGCACACATGAATACATGTAAAGAATGAATTAGAGTAGTTCTTTGATTCTTTTAGGTTTCAAAACTTCTCTATTGGTTTCTTTTTAATTTTCCATATGAACCGTTTTTTTAAATATTCAACAACACATCGAAGTCAGAAGTGCAACGTATTCTATCAACACACTTTCTAGAACATTCTACTATACGTGCAGGTTAAAAGTTAATCAATTTTTAAAAACTTTACGATATTTTTTTGTAACATTTTCTTGAACATTTAACGACACGTGCAGGTTAAAAGTTGGCGATTGTTTTAAGTTCGAACAGTGCCTTCCAAATGCAAGTAGCAGGTGTGGTTGAGCTGAGCAAATTTTATCCTATGATATGTACTCCATGTTGAAACTGCTTTTTCTTAACCAATCATTCTTAAACTTTATTTCGACCACAGAGGCCATAAAAGCAACAAAACATAACAACAATTTTTTGTACAAATAGCACAACACATTTCAGCCACCAAAGCAAAATACAGAAACCAATTAAATTGAAATATCCAAGTGATTAACAATTGGTAGCAAATTTCCTACGCTGCAACCATACAGCATTTAAGAAACGTGAGACAGCAAATACAATTGGGGGATGGGTGTCGTATTTTAAAACTCGCAGGGCGTTAGCACAATCACGAAAACCAAGATTCTTACAGATTAATTTTACCCAGCGATTTCTATGTGCACGGTATGTTGGGCAAAAGAAAAACACATGGTTTTCGTCCTCCTGTTTATAGCCACAAGCAGGGCATAAGATGCTTTTGTTAATGTCCCATCTAGAAGTAAAAGATCTGAGTGGTAAGGTACCTATTCTAAATTGGACGTATAACTTCCTAGCAACAGGGGGGAAAATCACATCCAAAAATGACTCCCTTTCATAATTTGGTTTAACCGAAAGAAACTGCTCAGTCAGCCTACCTACATTTGGGTTCGTGTGCAAGTGGAGTAGATTAAATTGCCTAATTTCCTCAGCAAGATTGGTTTTAGAAACAGCTGGGCAAGAAATTTCTGGGGTGTCCCAGAGTTCCTGGCGACCAATCTTGCGGCAAATATCCCTGACATAGATTAACCAAGGGATATTCATGTGTTTTATTACGGGCCAGAGCTCCAGAAAGTCATCTCTATAAATTTCCAGGTCCGGGTTGGACCAGAGTCTCTTCCAGTATTGCACAGGTCGGGCCGCCACCACTTCTTCAATTGGAAGCAGTCCCAAATCAAATCTAATGGGGACTAGCGGTGTGCTAGAGGGTAAGCTTAACAATTTCCTAATAAAGGAATTTTCTACCCTCGATAGACTACCTATTTTAGAATGACCCCATAGTTCTGCTCCATAAGTCGAAGCCGGTCTGGCCTGTGTTTTAAAAATTTCTACTACTGGTAAAGCTGGTTTGAAAGCTGAACCTTTGAATAATCTGGCCATGCCCCCTGTAGTTTGGGTCAGCTTGAGGGTAGAATTAATGACCTGACCTCCCCAGCCCAGGTCTTCTTGCAGTATGATCCCTAAATAGGTAAACGTTTTCACCCGTTCCAAAGGGATGGCGTTTAGAACTGGGTTGGGGCGAGTACGTTTAGGAGGGTTAAGGATCATAAATTTGGTTTTGGCAAGATTGATCTCAAGGCCCCGATCACTGCAGAAGTCTACAAAGCCATCTAAAATGCGCTGAATTCCCATTGGAGTGCGTGACAACAACAAAGTGTCGTCAGCAAACATTAGCGCTGGTACCTTGCCCGAGGCAAGCCTGGGAACATCAGTGTCTTTTAGAGCTAGTAGATGGTTTATGAGCCCGTTGATGTAAAGGCAGAACAATGTGGGCGCTAGCACACATCCTTGTCGTACTCCGCGGCTAACTGGAAAGCGTTCGGAAAGTTCGCCATACTTTCCGCATCTGACCTGGGCAAAGTTGGTCATATGTAGGTTTTTCAGGACCTCTAGAAGATATGAGGGAACATTTAACGTCTGGAGCACAGCCCAAAGCTTTTCTCTAGGGACCAGATCGAATGCAGATCTTAGATCGACAAAGATGAGGTAGAGGCTGCCACCCTCTACATTCACAGACTTCCAGAATAAGACCTGGAGACGAAAGATCTGGTCCAGAGTTGAGGTGCCCTTCCTAAAACCAGCCTGCAAAGTGCTTAGGATATTATTTTCTTCTTCCCAAGCCTGTAATCTATTCAGAATTATGCGCCCGAATAATTTTTGGGTCGTATCAATTAGGCTTATCGGGCGATAATTCGAAGGCTGTAAGGGGCAACCTTTTTTGTGGATAGGCACTATCTCAGCCCCTCGCCATGTTAACGGTGGTTCTGCCCCAAATAAAATGGAATTAAAAAGGACACATAGGTAAGGCGCCCATATCGCGGGTTCGGACCTAAAGAGGTCACCTGGAATTTTGTCCAGACCCGGCGCTTTATTGGGAATGAGCGTGGAAATGGCATTTTCGACCTCCTGAATAGTAATTCGTGGAGTAGGTTCAGCACAAAAAGTTGTGTTAGAAAAAGAATCACTTAAGGAGGATGAATCGAAATTTGCTATAGAATATAGACCCCCAAAGTGCCCCTCCCATACTGCAGGAGCTATATTGGAGCCAGTGATGGTATCAGGATCTTTCTTTCCATTACTAACAATGGCCCAAATAGACCTAAAATCCTTATGCTGTAGTGATAATCTCAGCTCCTCCCACTTATCATCTTCCCAGGACTTCTTGGCCCTGTCAATCTGTTGTTTATATTGCACGCGGGCTATTTTAGTCCTGGATTTGTCTTTTGCTTTTATAGCCAAGATCAACTCAGATTTTAACTTCCTACACTCAGAGGTATACCAAGAATGTTTGTTAGCCACATGGGCCTTAGGGGCCTCGGATCTAGAAAAAACATCTAAAAGTCTCGTAGCTAACTTGGTGTGGATGGTAACTGGGCTAGATAAAGTTTCAGCAGAGGAGCAATTCAACACAACTTCAGCCATTTCAGAAAGACATGGAAGTGCCAAACTATACATTTCTGCCAGTTTCGCGGGACACGTAAGAATACTTGGCCATCTAACTCTCCGGTTATTATTGTGGAGGATTAAAGGTTGCTGGAGAGAGAGCATCCCATTGTCATAGGTTGCAAGTCCCCACTGATCTGGTTTTAGTTTCAGAGTAAGAGCATTATGATCACTATCATCACGGGCGATCACCCTAAAATCCAAAACCTTATCCCAGGATTTTATATCAATCAGGATATAATCCAAAATCGATAAATGCCCAGCTCTGTTGAAGGTAGTTTGTCCAGGCTGGTCAGATTTAAATCTGCCATTACAAGCCCTCAACGATAGGGAAAGGGAAAGAGAAAAAATTTGCAACACTAGTGGGGTCCAGGCTCTAACCGGAGTGATAATGGTTTCGGGAATATTTAAATGTGTATCTTCCGCTGCAGGGTCGTTTTGAGCAAGGAGGCTAAGTGGCTCATATTGACAATTAAAATCGCCACCGACTATAACAGAGTATCCTGGGTTTAAAGCCAAAATAAAATCATTCAAGGCTGTGATAACCTTGGATTCACCACCTCCTGGAGAGGGTCTTGAATAAACGTTTAAAAGAACTAGGTTTTTGTTCCCAGGTAAATCTAATAAAACACATAAAATGTCATCAGATCCTGTTTGTAGTTGCCTGGCCGTAACACCAAGGTGTATTGCAACCCAGGTACTAAGACCTCCAGAAGGCCTCCCCCTGCCACTAGAGGAAGCACAAATACCAAAGGAGGCAAAACCATCTCGTTGGTAGTTTTCCGTGGCCCAAGTCTCTTGTAGCATGCAGATATCAAATGTATCCATAAAACTGCCCCAGTCTTCACAAATCAGTTTGTTCTTTAAACCCGCTACATTCCAAGAAATGAGATTGACATCAGCCTTGGGCTCCTGGTTAGCAAGAGAGAAACTAGGGGGGCTGCAATCTATGCCCACGTTTGCCCTTCCGTTTTCCTGTGCTGGCCCCCCCGACAGAGACAATGCGGGAGGGTCTTCCAAGTGGACAACGGAGCTTTCCGTGTGACAAGCTACCTTGGAAGTTGATATGTGGGCAAGGAGAGGGGGCTCAGGCAAAAAGCAGTTAATCCCCCTATCGAGCTTGGTGTTATTTAGCTCTTTCTGGGCCCCAGTCGAGATAGAAGAAACACTGGGGACCGGACGTCAGTCCACCTGATCTAACACACTATAGTGCCCACCTGTTCCCAACCTGGTCCCATCACCACATGTCTCCTAGAAGCTTCACAGCCTAGTGTAGATGGGCCCGGATAGAAATAGGTTAACGGAAGGGCTTTGATAGATGTTTCAGCACTACCTAAGGTACGTGACTGCGAGTTACAATTGTAACCAACTGTTCTAGAGTTCCTAAAATTGATTACAACGCAATCACCCTGTATATCTTTTATTCTATGGCCCACCCAATCCAGCCGTCTTGCAAAGAGAATTTCGCTCTTACACCCAGTTGGAAGGGGTTTATGGCAGTTGAGCCAATGGGAGTGGCTGAACTGATGCTTTTCCACAATCACAAAGATGCTTTTCCACAAAACTAATGTGCACCCTACTTTTAAAAAAGAATGCTTTTCATGATATCTTCAGAGATAAGTTATAGATAGGAATTAGCATTCAAAAAACCTTTGAAATTCACTGAAAAACCATAGGTTTCATGCACGTTATAGTTAGGAATTGGCATATAAAAAACCTTAGAAATTCACTGAAAAAACCAAAGGTTTCAGGGGCGTTATAGTTAGGAATTGGCATTTAAAAAACCTTAGAAATTCACTGAAAAAACCATTGGTTTCAGGGATGTTATAGTTAGCTGGACATTTCCCTCGTACAAAACCCTAGAAATTCCCATGTTATAGTTAGTTCAGCTAACTAACTCGCGCCTCCGCAATGCACTGCTGATGACGTCCCATATTACATCACTCATGACATGGTCAGTGACATCACTGATGACATCTGAAATGACATTACTGATGACATCACTGATGACATCAGCCATTGAGAATGTGTTTCTGAACAGTCCTAATAGATTTGTTATGGTGGGTATGGTTTTTTGGGTGGCAAGTGAATTTTTGGGGTTTAGGTGGGAGTAGGTTTTTGAGTAGACCTGGGCATGTCTATGATCACACATATTCTCTTTGGCAACTGTGGAAACCTCCACATCTCTATATTCACACACTATCTCTGTGGGGACCTGGGCATATGTATAATCACACACTATCTCTGTGGGGACCTCAACATCTCTAAAACCACAAACTATATCTGTCGGGACCTGTGCATGTCTATAATCACACACTATCTCTGTGGGAACCTGGGCATGTCTATAATCATACACATTCTCTTTGGTAACGGTGGTAATACTATAGTCACATACCAACTCTGTGGGGACTTGAGCATTCCTGTAATTACACGCAAGCTTGGTTTTGGCTCGAGCATCATCAGCGTTGCATTCTCTATATGGGGCGTTGTGAATACTAAAAAGTAGTAAAGTTAGACTTTTCTGTTCTAGGTTTACATTTGTGAATCTGAAAAGTAGAAAAGTTAGATTTTTTTGTCTAAGTTTACCTTTGTGAATCGGGCCCTATTTTAATGAGGACTTAAACACAATCATCATCATGCACAATCTCTGTGGGGACTTAAACATCGCTATCATAACACACTATCTTTGTCGGGGCTTGAAAAAAACTATAATAAAACACGATCTTTGTGGGGACTTGAACATTACTATAAAAACATCATCTCTGTGGGGGACTCGAGCATTACTGTAATTAAACACAATCTCTGTTTTGATTTGAAGCACCAGGGGGTGCCATGAGGCGCAGGGTCAAGACTCGTTTGCACATCGCTGGGTCTGAACTGGGATGGCGAAGTGAGCTTTAAGAAAGATGATGAATTCAACCCAGATCTGTGACTGGGAGTGAGTGATTGAAAAGTTTCAGCACTCTGTCCATCATCTCCTTGTGTTTGCTTTGTTCGCCCTAAGTTGGCAGGGTATGCCCAGACGTGGGTTCCTCGCTCACTTTGCCACTGGATTCAAGCTAGCCTGGCTGATGAGGGGTGTTACCCTGAAACCGGTCCCAGAATGCTTGTTTCCGGTTCAGGGAAGACCTGGTTTGGCAGTTCGGGCTGGACTGTTCCCATGAGACAAGGGGTTAAGACTGATTTGCATATAGCTGGGTCTGAACTGAGGTGGTTAAGTGAGCTAAAGAACGATGATGGATTCAACCCAGATCTGTGACGGGGGAGAGTGACTGAAAAGTTTCAGCAGTCCGTCCATCATCTCCTTGTTTTTGCTTCAACTTGAACATCATCAGCTTCACATTCTCTGTATGGGGCTTTATGAATGTTGAAAAGTAGTAAAGTTAGACCTTTGGTCTAAATTTATCTTTGTGAATACTGAAAAGTAGTAAAGTTAGACTTTTTCTCTAAGTTTACCTTTGTGAATTGGGTCCTATTTTAATGAGGACTTAAACACAATCACCTTCATGCACTATCTCTGTGGGGACTTAAACATCGCTATAATAACACACTATCTTTGTGGGGACTTGAACATCACTATAATAACAAACCATCTCTGTGGGGACTTGAACATCTCTACGATAACACACTATCTCTGTGGGGACTTAAACATCGCTATCATTACATACCATCTCTGTGGGGACTTGAGCATTCCTATAATTACACACCATTCTGTGTGGACTTGAACATCATTAGCTTCACACTCATTATAATTGGATTTAAGCTTTGAATGTACACACTATTTCTATGGAGACTTAAACACAATGATCTTCACCCACTATCTCTTTGAGACTTGAACATCTATTTTGGCAAACATGTAAGCAGCTAATCAAGCTCTGAGTTCCACTTGACCATATTCCTTAGTTCCATATGTTAATTTCTTTGTGTTAGTTCCCTCATCTCCTAAGATTGTAAGCACTAATAAATAGGTTAAATACAGCTTTAAGGGTCTTTATTTAAGCATGATTTGATATTTTCTGGCACACTAACATAATCTGTCTTTAATGTATACCCCTACAGACACTAAACCTTAAATGATTCATTACCCCCCAAAAATCCATACAAGCCCTAACCCCAATTTTATTTATTTATTAAAAAGGATTTATATAGCGCTGGCTAGACCCGAGGGTATCAGAGCGCTTTACAAGGGTTGGGAGAGGAAAAATTGTAATATAAACATTTGTACAAAAAGGTAAAATGCGACTCAATTAGAGCAATATACAAAAGGCAGTAACTTCAAGAGAACTAGAAAGGGGAGGGTGGAAGTAGAAGCAAGAATGAGAAGGGGGAAGTGAGACTGGTATGAAGTAGAGGGAACCAGGTACAGTCTGGTAAAGCCTGGGATCAGTGTTAGGAGACCGGGATTAGGGGTCCCCAGTATTTGTTGAGTTGATGCAGCTTGAGGTCTTTTCTGAAGCGGAGGTAGGAGGGGTTGCAACATAGATCTTTAGGGAGTGAATTCCAGATGGTAGGCCCATTTCCGGAGAAAGGGCATGATTGTGTAGATTTCTTGTTTAACAAGGGAGTGTCAAGAATGAGAGCATGGGTGCGCCTCAATTCTCTAGAGCAGCCCAGTTTATGGAGTTTATCTGAGAGATACAATGGGGTGTGTTGATGAAGGGCTTTATGCGTAATGCAAGTGGTCTTGTAGGTGGCTCTGCCTTCTATGGGAAGCCAATTGAGACCCTTGAGGGCGGGGGAGATGTGGTCAAACCACTTACAATCAGTAATGAGTCTTGCCGCGAGGTTTAGGACTGATTTGATTGGGACTAAGTGGACATTCGGTGTTCCGGTGAGAATGGCATTACCGTAGTCCAATCTAGACCGTACCGGTGATTGAACAACTAATTTAAAGTCATCAGCAGGAATGAAGGGTTTAATTTTCTTGAGGAGATGGAGAGTGAATTTTTTATGTGGGGAGTAAGACAGGTTCTGGTCAATGCTTATTCCGAGGGATTTAACTGAGTTAAAAGTGGAGAGAGAGCAGTTGAGAGCTGTAAGGTCAGAGATCCAGTGTTGAATGGGGAGCCGGTTGTTTTTAGGAGCGAAGAGAATGATTTCTGTTTTTTTAGGGTTGAGTTTAAGGTGATTGTGATGGAACCAGTGTTGAATCTTAGTCAGGGCATCATTGAGGTGTAGAATGTCAGCATAGGATTTAATCTTATAGTAAAGTTGAGAATCATCAGCATAGATTCCTGCTTGCTTGAGAATGAGGGTGAGGGGTTCCATGAAGAGGTTGAATAAGGAGGGAGACAGAATAGAACCCTGGGGAACACCTAAGGAGACAGGCATAGGTTTAGAGAGGCAATCGTTGATTTTGATTTGTTCGGTTCTGTGCTGAAAGAAGGAGGTGAACCATTTGAGGACAGGACAATTGAAGCTGAAACGATTTTTGAGAGTGTTGAGTAAGATGGAGTGGTTAACAGTATCGAAAGCAGCAGAGAGGTCAAGGAGAATGAGAAGGGAGGCCTCCCCCTTGTCAAGGGAGTGATGGATGTCATCAATAATGTTGAGCATGGCAGTTTCAATACTGCAGTCCTTTCTTAAAGCCTGACTGTAATGTATCCAAAAGGTTGAAAGAGTCCATGTGCTTGTCCAACTGAAGCTGGGCGCATTTAAGGGCTTTGGATAGAAGGGGAAGAATAGATCTAGGTCACAGATTGTTGAGGTCATTGGGGTCGGCTGTAGCGTTTTTGAGGGTGGGAGTGATTTGCCCAAGCTGGAGGGACAACAGGGACATAGCCAGTGGCCAAGGAGGAGTTGATGATTCTGGTCCAATATGGTGCAATGATAAATCTTGAACAAGGTTAGCAGGGAGAGGGTCCCTGGTATGACAGGAAGGTTTAAGCTTGGTGATGGTGTTGAGGACTTCATGCTCAGTAACTGGGCTGAAGTTATGCCAGAATGCCTTATTTTTTTGCTGGGGATTGGTGAAGTAGAGTTCCGGAGGGTCGACCGCGGGAGGGAGATGAACAGAGTCAGAAGGAGAAGGTGTGATAGGAGACTTGAAGGGGGAGTCCTAGAGGGGTGATGAGCGATGTGGTGGGGGTTAGGACAAAGGATTGCTCAATCTTGGAGATTTTTTGAGAAAAGAAGTTCGCAATTTCTTCACATCTTTTGATAGAGGCCAACAATTTGGGAGGGGGGGGGGGGGGGCAGAAGTTGTTTGATTTTTGACTATGCTAAATCGTTCCCTGGGTCTATTTTTAGCCTGGTCGAGTTGAGTGCGGAAAAAGGAGGACTTTCATTGAGGATGTGTTTTTTATAATTAACCCTTGCGGCTCTGAGGAGAGCAAGATTTGAGGGGGAAGGGTGTTGTATCCACATGCGTTCAGTCAGCCTAAGAGAGCGTCTCTCATTGTTGAGATCAGTATTGAACCAGGTTATGTTTTGTGCAGTTTTTTATTTGGCTGGGGCAATTTGGTCAAGGACTTGAATGATGGATTTATTGTAGTGTTCTGTAAGGTAATTTGCATTTTGAGAGGGGGGTGTTCGCTGTAGTTGTGCTTTGATCTTAGTCACCAGTTCACCTGGAGGAATAAGGTGAAGATTTCTGATAAATTTCCAATGTTTGAAGATTTCAGGGGAAGGGGAGGGGGGCATGGCGCTGGTAATCGAGAAGAGGATAAGGTGATGGTCAGACCTGTCAATAGGGACAATGTGGGAAAGGAAAGCCAGATCTTTGCATGTAATGATGGCATCAAGAGTAGCCCCTTTGGAATGTGTTGGCGAATGGCAGATTTGTTTCAAGTCATTAATGTCGAGTATATCATTGAGGAGGTTAACCGAGGGATCATCCTTTTTGTTCCAGTGGATATTAAAGTCTCCATGGAAGAGGTTTTTGGAGTTGGACATTGAGGATTGGGTAAGAAGGTCAGACAATTCCTCTACAAACGGAAAAGGGTCGCCAGTGGGATGGTAGATATTGTGTAGCCGAGTAGGAGGGCTTACCAGAACTCTAAGTTCCATTCCAAGAAGTTCAAAAAGAAGCATGATCGGAGTTCTGAACAAGGGAGAGTTGAAATTCACCTGTATAGATTATGGCTAGGCCCCCTCCAATTTTGTCAAGCCTGTCTTTTCTGAGGATGGAGTAACCCGGGGGAGAGAGCAGGTCAAGAATGGATGAAGAGTGGGCCTTGAGCCAGGTTTCCGTAAGAAATGCGATGTCAATGGCTTCACTAAGGATGGTTTCTGAGATGTTAGTGAGTTGAGGAGGGGTCTGGGGGAGACTGGGGAGGAAGGGATACGGCTTCGCCCCAAGATCACAGGAATGGTAGAGTGAAGTGCAGGAGGGTCAGTAGTCGTGGAGATTGGGGGGGTAGGAGTTATTGAGGTCCAGGGGGTCAGGGGAGGAGAGGTGGCTCAAGGCGTGGGATTGTCTAAGAGAACTGTTACCGTGAGGTGGACCATATGAATAAATAAATAAAACCCCTAAATGTTCCCTTGACACCCAAAACCCATGCCCACTCTAAATCCTAAAAAATCCCTTTCTACCCAAATACCCACTCCCACCCTAAACCTTAAAAACCCTTGCGACCCAAAAACCCATACACACTGTAAAATCTATAGTATCCCTTGCCACCACCCTAAACACACAAAATTCCCTTGCCACCCATAAAATCCATACCCAACCTAAACCCTAAAAAAAAAATCTTACCACTCAAAATCCTACACCCACCCTAAACCCTAAAAATTCACTTTCCTCCCAAAAATCCACACCCACTCTAAACCTTAAAAATTCCTTTGCCACTTAAAAACCCACACCCATCCTAAATGCTGAAAAATCCCTTACCACTCAAACACCTACACCCAACCTAAACCCTAAATATTCACTTGCCTTCCAAAAGCCCATACCCACCCTGAAAAATCCCTTGCCACCCAAAAACCCATACAAACACTACACCTAAACGATTCATTACCACTCATATACCCATACCCAGCCTAAACACTAAAAAAAATCCCTTGCTACCCAAAAATCCATACCCACCCTAAATATTCCCTTATCACCCAAAAGCCCATACCCAACCAAAACCATAACATTTGCCCTGCCACAAAAACCCACACCCACCCTAAACCTTAAAATGTCCCTTGCCACCCAAAAAAACATACCCACCCTAAACAATCCCTTGCCAATCAAAAACACATACCCACCCTAAACATAAATATTCCCTTGCCACCCTAAACCCTAACAAATTCCTTGCCATCCAAAGACCCATACCCACCCTAAGCGCTAAACATTCCATACCACCCACAAAAAACTATATCAACGCTAAACCCTAAAAATTCCTTGCAACCCTATCCCCAAAAATTCTCTTACCACCCAAAAACCCAAACCTACCCTACCCTTAAAAAATCCCCCCCCTCCCAAAAACCCATACCCACCCTAACCCCATAAAAATTCACTGGCCATCCAAAAAACCATACCCAACCTAAACCGGAATAGTACCTTATCACCCAAAAACACACATCCACTCTAATCCCTAAAAATTCCCTCATCTAAAAACCCATACCCACCCAAAACCAAGAATTTACCTTGCCCCCAAAAAATCCACACCCACTCTAAACATTAAAAATTCCTTTGCCACTTAAAAACCCACACCCTTCCTAAATGCTGAAAATTGCTAAACCCTAAAAACCCATACCCCCTAAACCCTAAAATTTCCCTTGCCACACAGAAAACCCACACCAATGCTAAAAATACAATTGAAACACAAAAAACCCTTCCCCTATACCCTAAAAATCCATTACCACTGAAAAACCTACACCCACTTAAACCCCAAAAATTCACTAGCCACCCAAAAACCCACACCCACCATAAAAAAAATCCCTTGTCACCAAAATATCCATACAAACACTGAACCCTAAATGCTTCATTACCACTTAAAACCCATACCAGCCCTAACCCCTAATTCTTCCCTTGCCACCCAAAACCCATGCCCACCCTACATCCAAAAAAACCCTTTCCACCCAAATACGCACACCCACCCTAAACCTTAAAAATTCCCTTCAGACCCAAAAAACCATAAACACATTAATAAATCTACAATATCCCTTGCCACCAAAAATCTCACACCCACCCTAAACACTAAGCATTCCCATGCCACCCATAAAACCCATACCCACCCTAAACCCTAAAAAATCTCTTACCACTCAAAAACCCACACCCACCCTAAACCCTAAAAATTCACTTGCCTCCCAAAAACCCATACCGACCCTAAAATATCCCTTGTCACCCCAAGACCCATACAAACACTACACTTAAACGATTCATTACCACCCAAAAACCCATACCCAGCCAAAATGCAAAACAATTCCTTGCCACCCAAAAACCCATAACCACCCTAAACCATAACATTTGCCTTGCCCACAAAAATCTACATCCACGATACCTTACAAATTCTCTTGCCACCCAAAAAACCATACCCACCCTAAACACTAAACAATCCCTTGCCAATCAGAAACCCATACCCACCCTAGAAATAGAAATTCCCTTGCCACCCTAAACCTTAACAAATCCATTGCCACCCAAAAACCCATACCCACCCTAAGGATTCCCTTACCACCCAAAAGAAATTATACTCCCGCTAAACCCTAAAAATTATTTGCGACCCTAACCCCCAAAAATCCCTTACTACCCAAAAACCATAACTACCGTACCCTAACCTTATAGAATACCTCGCCTGTCAAAAACCCATACTCACCCTAACCCCATAAAAGTTAACTTGCCACCCAAAAAACTAAACCCAACCTAAACCCGAAAAAGTACCTTACCAAACAAAAACGCATATCCACTCTAATCCCTAAAGATTCCCTTATCAGCCAAAAACCCATACCCACCCAAAACCATCAATTTCCCTTGCCCCCCAAAAATACATACCCACTCTAAACCTGAAAAAATTCCTTTGCCTTTTAGAAACCCACACCCATTCTAAACGCTGAAAAATACCTTACCACTCAAAAACCTACACCCACCCTAAAAATTAACTTCCCTCCCAAAAACCCATACCGACCCTGAGAAATCCCTTGCCCCACAAAAACCCATACAAACACTACACCAAAACGATTCATTACCACCCAAAAAACCCAGACCAAACCCTAACATATCTATTGCCCCCTAAATCCATACCCATCCTAAACCTTAAAATTTCTCTTGCCACCCAAAAAAAAATACAACCCTAACAACAAATTACCTTACTACCCAAAAACCCATACCTACATTACCCTTAAAAAATCCCTCACCTATCAAAAACCCATACCCACCCTAGCCCCATAAAAATTCACTGGCCACCCAAAAGACCATACCCAACCTAAACCGGAATAGTACCTTACCACCCAAAAACACACATTCACTCTAATCCCTAAAAATTCCCTTATCTAAAAACCCATACCCACCCAAAACCATGAATTTACCTTGCCCCCCCCCCAAAACTCCACACCCGCTCTAAACATTAAAAATTCATTTGCCACTTAAAAACCCACACCCATCCTAAATACTGAAAATTCCCTTGCCTCCCCAAAACCTATACCCACACTAAACCCTAAAAAGTAAAATGCACCTAAAACCCCATACCCACCATAAACCCTAAAATTTACATTGCCACCCAAAAATCCATACATATCCCAAAAGAAAATCCCTTACCACCCAAATGCCCACCACCCTAAACCCTAAATATCCCCTTGCCAAGCAAAATACCCATACCCACCCTAAACCACTTAAAAACCTATACTTACTCTAAACCCTAAAATGTCCCTTGCCACACAAAAAACCAAACACCAACCCAAAACCCTAAAAGTCCCCTTGTGACTCAAAATCCCATACACACCTTAAGCCCTACAAAATCCCTTGCCACCAAAAATTAAACGCTAAAAATACCATTGAAACCCATAAGATCCATTCCCCCTATACCCTAAAAATCCATTACCACTCAAAAACCTACACCCACTTAAACCCCAAAAATTCACTTGCCACCCAAAAACCCATACACACTATAAAATCTACAATATCCCTTGCCACCCATAAACCCCATACCCACCCTAAACCCTATAAAATCTCTTACCACTCAAAAACCCACACCCACCCAAAACCCTAAATATCCCCTTGCCAACCAAAAAGCCCATACCCACCCTAAACCAGAAAAATCCCTTATCACTTAAAAATCTACCTTGTGATTTAAAATCCAATACCCACCATAAACCCTACCAAATCCCTTGCCACCAAAAATACCACACCCATCATAAATGCTAAAATTCTATTGAAACCCCCTAAAACCCATTCCCCCTAAACCCTAAAATCCCTTACCACTGTGCCATTAGAGAGGATTTTGCTCTAAATCTTCCTCTCCTTTAGAAATTGGGAAATCTTGCCCTCTGCCTTACTAAGCCATAAATTGCCATTTTCCGCCTCTGGTTCTAGTTTTCTCTGTAGGCCATAACTAAGGGCGGAGAAAACTTTTTCTCAAAACTGGGCTAAGTCCGGGCAGGTAAAAATGATATAAAGCCAGACACCCTGTCCCAATTGATGGCAGCGCAAGCATCTATACTCTATTCCTGGATGCCTTTTATGTAACTCTCTGGGAGAACAAAATGTGACCCAGCATGATATAAATGACATTCTTTTAAAATGTGCTGCTTAATGCCTTATTACCATGCTGCAAAATCATTTGCTGCTCGCACTCAGAGAAAGTGCATTGCGTTTCTTGAGTAATCTTCGCTAGAATTCTTTTTACTATAGAGCACTCTCCTTGACTCCGTAAAAGTCTGTAGCAATTTCCCACGACCCTTAGCTTTGTTCTGAAAAGAGGAGCCAGTACATATATTCAGGCAATACTAGATGGCTGACAATTTTTCTGAAGCAGCATAATCTGTAGATACCCTAAAAAGAAGAGCTTGCACCGCACTCCACACCTAGCCTGAATCTCCTGCCAATTGATATACCTCTCTCTTCTTCTTGGTCTTCACGGCTCTTCAGCTCTTCTTCTTTCTTCCTCGAATCTGAGGAGGCAAGGCTCAGGGTGGCCACTAATGCTAGATTTAGGGGGGTTAAAAGGGGTGTGTAGGCCGGGACCAATGGATTCATTCCTTGGGGTGGTGACACCCCCTATCATTCCACCCTCCAGTGGGAGGAGGCATGAGCCTCTCCCTAATTGGCTGGGACCCTCATCTTAAAGATGGCGGGCACTGAAGTGTGGTTTTCACCTGGTCTCCCCCACCTGAGGGGTGGGGTTGGCAAAGGTGGGCACACCTCTCTTCCTAGCTTGCTGGTGGGGGCAGCAAAAGGCTAGGACAGCTTACAAAGGCGACAGGCCTGTGAAGCTTCCTCTTCATTGACCCAACCCATACTGGGGGATGAGGCGTGACACCTTTGCCCAGCATAAGCTTTTGTTTCTGGACCCAGAGAGTAAAGGCTTTCAACCCAGGGGTCAGGAAACCTGCCTGGTGGTTGCAAATGATGGATAGCCATTTGGGAACCACACCAGGGCCGGTCATTTTTCAGGGGGCATCTCTAAGATGCCCTCTGATTGCTTCTTACATTAAATCCCACACAGGCATCAGAGTGGGTTTAGTTTGCTGAGAGGTTTGCTACCAAATGAGCCAGGTTTTAGTAAACCATAATGGAGCTGTGGAGTTTGTGATGACCAACTCCTAGACCATATACTCTTTATGGCTTTACTTAAAATGTCTAAGAATGGACTTAGACATTGTAGGGGTATGGGGCTCATGCTGCTGTACCTTCATCTGGGGCTAGTGCACCCTGCCAGAGGGGTGACTTACCTAGGCCTCAGGCAGTGGATTGTAGGCATGGCACACAGGGATGTGTGCCATGTTAACTCTTCACCTTTCTCTTCACCTTTCTCTTCACCAAAACATGCAGCCTGTGGGTGTTAAGGTACAGGCCCTTTAAGGGTGGCACACCAGGTGCTGCAACCCTTAGAGGCCTTCTTTGTTCATAGGGCCTCTGGTACCCATGGCACCTTTTACAAGGGGTTTACCTGTGGCCAGAGATGTGCCAGTTGCGGGTACAAAGGTAGAGTTTTGGGGAAAGAACACAGGCCCTGGGAACCTGATTGGCAGGGGCCCAGGGCACCTCAAGTCAGGTTGCATCAGAAGTCAGGCAAAAAGTGGGAGGTAACCATGCAAAAAGGGGTACTTTCCTACAGGCTGGCACACCAAATTATGTGACAGGGTTGACTTAATTATGCAGTAGGAAGGGAAATGATGCAACATAGTGCAGCACATTTTTTTATAGTATTACTTCATTATTTTGTCATTTTTACGTAGGGTAACACTGCCTGTTTAAAGATTTCACCCTGTTAGGACCAGTTTAACAACCAACTACGGAAAGCTGCAACTGAAAGATGACCAGTTAATCTCTGTCGAACACATTACCACATTGTTAGTAACTTTTGATCTCTTTGAGCTAGATAGTTAAAATCTGCAGATTATGCAGCAGATCACAGATTATGTGGCAAATTCATAGTTATGTGAAAAAAGACGCAGCTGCAGAATTGCATAATTCTAGTTGCCCTGGTTATAAGGCATATCTGTGCTTAGATGTTTGGGTGTGCCACTTGGTGCCATTTCCAATGGATACAATCCCATGAAAGGGGCAGCTGTCCTTAAGTGATTGTAAAGTCTGAATAAAGGCAAGAAAATCCTGTTCACAAATATATCAGCGATCCTGAGAAGTGCTGGTATTGTCTTTCTGCTTCTCTTCCCAACATTCTCTGTCTCCGGCGTTGCAAATGTACGGTCATCATAGTGTTGTTTTCGGTGTCCCCCAAGGTAAGCAAAGTCCACAGGAGTCACGTGTTGATCACTCAATACCCCCAGTAGATGGCGGAGACAATTCCCTAGCCAATGTACGTGTCTGTGCATTCATCACGGCTCGGGAACCCACAAAATGTAATAGAAACCATAAAAAACCAAGAACGTAAAACTGCCCCCCTCAACCACCTCCCTCCCTGCCAGTGGGATCCCCAACTATCCGCCACCCCAACATAGCAGAGTGCTTCAATCCCATCAACAGTACTTGCATGTGGGGGGAAGAGAATTCTGTGGGATACCGCAGTCCATCCCCTCCTCAGAAACAGTCTGGTAGCCGGGGTATGCTGTGTTCCATTGGTCGGGCCTCCTACTCTGGTTCTGGGCCCATCTCCTCTGAGCGGGAGGAACACATCACGTGCACCTCGGCTACAAACGCAATTCCCCTCTTAATAAAACTATTTTTAATCTCTATTTTACACTAGCAAAACTACATCTATGGGGTAAGAGAATAGATAAGTGCCCTAGATGTGAGCTCGGCCCTGCTACTCTGATTTATATGCTGTATCATTGTGATAAACTAGATCTGTTAAAAACAGGGCTGCAAGGGTACTGGGAGGAAGTACTAGGCCATAGATTAGAACTGTCCCCAACTCTGCTGATCCTTGGGTACGATAACACTTTAGGCCTTAGTACCGAACCGGAATATTGTCTGTTCCTGAGGTCAGCGGTATACAGTATATCTGAAAGAAACACGTTAGTTAGATTCCTCACCTTAGAATATCCCCAGGCATCAGACTGGAGCCGGAAGATTTTTGTAGCAATACCCCTTGCGCGTCGCTAGGCGTCGTCTGCGGCTCCGCGTCCGTCGTTGGCGTCGTGCGCCGGAATGACGTCGTCGGAGTACTTAGACGCCGCCCTCGCGCGCTGACGTCAGTTCTTCTTTTTTCCGCGCCAGTAAGCGCTGATCCGGGAGAGCTACCCCTTTTAGTCAATTTTTGACTAACTTTTTTGACTCTTTTTGGTCACTTTCTCGACTCTGGTGCCGGTAGTATGCCTGGTTTCAAGGCCTGCGACGACTGTCATCGACTGTCGGTGACCGATCATCACCACCGGTGCCTGTACTGTTTGGGCCTCGACCACGACGCGGAGTCGTGCTCAGATTGTATTGCCCTGACCTCGAAAGCTCGGCGGGAGAGGTCCCGTAAGCTTCACGAGCTTCTCCACTCGGCTCCGTGCCATTCTCGATCCCGGTCTAGGAGGAGGTCCAAGGATCGGTCGCTGAGCCGCACTCGACATCGTCGCTCGTCTGGATCGAAGTCTTCGGGTAAGTCGAAGCACTCCAAGAAGTCCAAGAGGCGACACCGCTCTTCGGACTCCCCTCGCCGGTCGCGCGTCTCGGCCGAGGGTCAGGGTGGTTCCACCCCCGCGGCTCTGCTGGAGCCGCAGGCGCCGCGCACGTCCCCATACCCGCCGGTCCCTGGGACTGACGCGACGCTGGCGGAGGTCAGTGCCTTCCTCTCGGCCATGAGGAGCCTGGCCCCACCGTCAACGCCCGTCGACGCCCGCCGGCGCGCCTTCGGGCCCCGCAGACTCGAGACTGGGCCACCTTGCGTGCCGGCGGCTCCGGCCCCGGCGCCGCAGGTCCCCGAGGGGCCCAGGCCTGGGCGCCGGTCGACCTCGTCACGCCTCCTCCGCCAGCGTCGACACCGGTGCCACCTCCGACGCCGACTCCGGTCGACGTCGATCCCCGGTTCAGCCCCTGTCCGGTCCAGACGCCGGTGCGGCGCCGCCTGATGCCGCATCCGACGCCGCTAGAGACACAGTTTGTCTATCGACCGGCTCCGATCATTCCTCCTGTATACTAGGAATCGGATGACGGGGGCGACTGGGAGGGGTCTGAGGACCCTGTGGCCCTTCAGGGGCAACTTTCACAGGACTGGGCAGATGAACTGGGGGAGGCCAGTGGTTTGGATACCTCACCGGACACTGGATTCATCTCTCCTCCGACTGTGGCTTCGGAGGAAGGTGCAGCTTTTTCTGTGGTGCTGCGGAAGGCGACCGCGGCCCTTGGGCTTGAGCTGCCTGCCATGGCTGTGAGGACTAACATCCTCACTGAGGTGCTTCAGTCTGCCGCATGCTCCACTGAGCCTCTGCTGCAATTCAATGAGGCCCTCACTGACGTTCTGCAGGGCACCTGGTCCAAGCCCTCCACAGTCCCTCCTGTGGATAGGAACGTTGCCAGGCGCCACCGCCCTGCTCCGGGCGACCCCAGTTTTCTGTCCCAACACCCCACCCCCGAGAGTCTGGTTATCCTGGCCTCTACCTCCCAATCCTCCTTCCCGTCCGCTCCTCCGGACCAGGATTCCAAGAGACTGGAACAGTTCGGTAAAAAGCTGTTCTCCGCGCTCAGTTTGGGCTTGCGGTCTTTAAAACACCGCCTGTCTCTTGGACCGTTATTCCCACTCTCTGTGGGATACGGTGGAGGACGTGCTGCCACTGTGCCCGGAGGAGGCCCGGGCACGGCTTTCCTCGGCTCTAGCCGATGGGAGAGATGCAGCGCGCCATGCCATCCGATGTGGACTCGACACTACGGACTCGCTGGGTAGGGCGATTTCTAACACGGTGGCGCTTCGACGTCACGCCTGGCTGCGGTCCACGTCCTTTTCAGGGGATGTCCAGTGCACACTCATGGACATGCCTTTTGATGGCGTTCGCCTTTTTGGTGAGAAAGCGGACAGTGCGCTGGCTCGCTTCAAGGACTCCCGGGCTACGGCCAAGTCCTTGGGCCTCTCGGCTCCGCGGCCACAAACTTCCGCTTTTCGCTCCTTTCGTGGCCAAGGAAGGGGCACCTCCTCACGTCCGCCTAGCCACCGGCCGCAGAACCAGCCTGCACGCGGTTGCGGTTTCCGCTGCGGCGGTACTGGAGGACAACGCGGTCAGTCCACATCCACCCCAGCAGCATCCGCCTCAAAGCCTTCCTAGTCCGAGCTTTCAGGCCCATTCCTCGCCAGTGGGAGGCCGGGTTCGCCATCACCTGCTCCACTGGCGTACCATTACCTCGGACAGGTGGGTGCTGCAAATCGTCCGAAGGGGCTACTCCCTCCCCTTCGAGACGACCCCTCCAGCCATGCCACCGCAGCACCACCGTATCTCAGAGGATCATTTGAATCTTCTGCAAGAGGAAGTTTCGGCCCTCTTGGCCAAAAAGGCCGTCAAGCGCGTTCCGAGCCCAGAAGTAGGTCGTGGTTGTTATTCCCACTACTTTCTGGTTCCCAAGAAGGGCAAAGGAGGCCTACGCCCTATCTTGGACCTCAGGAACGTCAATGCCTTCCTCCAGAAGGAACGGTTCAAAACGTTGACTTTGGCTCAGGTTCTAGCTGCCCTAGACCCTGGAGACTGGATGGTAGCGTTGGACTTGCAGGATGCATATTTCCATATCCCCATCCTGCCGGCCCACCGGCGTTACCTGCGGTTCACGGTGGGTCAGGAGCACTTTCAGTTCACCGTGCTCCCCTTCGGCCTTACCAGTGCCCCTCGGGTGTTCACGAAAGTGATGGCGGTGGTCGCAGCTCATCTGCGCAGATCAGGGGTTCCAGTCTTCCCCTATCTCGACGACTGGTTGTTGAAGGCGGGCTCGCCCCAGACAGTCGTCTCCCACCTTCAGACTACGGCGGATCTCCTGCATTTGCTGGGGTTTTCCATCAACGTGCCGAAGTCACACCTGAGCCCCTCTCAGAAGCTCCTCTTCATCGAAGCGGTTCTCGATTCGGCGCAGTTCCGGGTTCATCCACCGGAACAGCGGGTCCGGGATATACAGGCCCTGATTCTCATCTTTCGGCCTCTATCCTGGGTTTCGGTCAGGCTAGTGTTGCGGCTTCTGGGGCTGATGGCCTCCTGCATCCTACTAGTGCATCACGCCAGGCGGCGCATGCGGGCTCTGCAGTGGGACCTGAAGTTTCAGTGGGCCCAGCATCATGGCAACCTGTCCGACCATGTCTTGATCTCGGAGGGCACTGCACAGCAGTTGCAGTGGTGGCTCACGGACCGCGATTGGGTCACCGGCAAGAGCCTCTCCCTACCCCTACCGGAGCATGTCGTAGTGACTGATGCGTCCCTCCTGGGATGGGGTGGCCATATGGGAGAGGCGGAGATCAGAGGCCTCTGGTCTCCGGCGGAGTCTCGCCTCCACATCAACTTGTTGGAGCTGAGAGCGATCCGACTTGCACTGAAAGCCTTCCTTCCTTCTGTCCAGGGAAGTGTCGTGCAGGTGTTCACGGACAACACCACCGCCATGTGGTATTGCAACAAACAGGGCGGGGTGGGGTCGTGGACCCTTTGTCAGGAGGCTCTGCGCCTCTGGACATGGCTGGAACACCAGGGCATCACCCTGGTGGTTCAACATCTGGCGGGCTCTCTGAACGCCAGAGCAGACGAACTCAGCCGCCGGTGCATGATGGATCACGAATGGCATCTGAACTCCGAGGTGGCGCAAGGTCTCTTTCAGCAGTGGGGAGAGCCTTGGTTAGATCTATTCGCCACCGACGAGAACGCGCAATGTCAGCAGTTCTGCGCGTTGGAATTTCCAAGGCGGCACTTGCTCGGCGATGCTTTTCGTCGCGAGTGGAGTTGCGGTCTGTTGTACGCCTTTCCGCCTATACCACTTCTGCCCAGAGTGCTGAAGAAGATCAGGCGCGACCGGGCCCAAGTCATCTTGGTGGCTCCGGATTGGGCACGAAGGTACTGGTATCCCGAGCTACTCAGTATGTTGACCGATCCTCCGATACGTTTGCCCCTTCGGGAGGATCTTCTGTCGCAGCAGCAGGGGACGGTCCTCCACCCGAACCTGTCCAGCCTCCACCTCCATGCGTGGAGATTGAGCGGCGGCAGTTGATGCCATTTGACTTGCCTCCTGAAGTCTGTGATGTCATTCTGGCAGCCAGGCGTCCCTCCACAAAGACTGTATACGCCTGCCGGTGGAACAAATTTGTGGCATGGTGCACAGCAAAGGCTGTGGATCCCCTTTCCGCCCCTCTTTCTGAGGTTCTCCTCTTTCTTCTTTCTTTGGCCCGGCAGGGCTCTGCCCTGGGCACCTTGAAAGGTTATCTTGCTGCCATCTCTGCCTTCTTACGGCTTCCTGATCAGCCCTCTCTTTTCAAGTCCCCTGTAGTGTCACGCTTTCTTAAAGGCATTACTCACACGTTCCCTCCTGTCCCTTTCGTAATGCCTCAGTGGGACTTGAATCTTGTCTTAACATTTCTGATGTGCGCTCCCTTTGAGCCTCTTCACAATTGTCCTCTTCGTCTTCTCACTCTTAAGACTGCTTTCCTGGTAGCCATCACCTCGGCTAGACGGGTGAGTGAGCTCCAGGCTCTATCGTCCAAGCCTCCTTTTCTATCTGTTCATCCGGACAAGGTTGTCCTTCGGCCTCGTCCTTCCTTTCTACCGAAAGTGGTGACCCCCTTTCATCTTGGGCAATCTGTCACCTTGCCCACCTTCTTTCCACCTCCACATCCTTCCAAAGAGGATGAGCGGCTCCACCGTCTGGACCCAAAACGTGCGCTCTCCTTTTATTTGGACCGCACGAAACGGTTCCGGGTGGACGACCAGCTTTTCGTTGGCTACTTGGGTGCTAAGAAGGGAAAAGCTGTGCACAAACGGACCATCTCCCGGTGGGTCGTTTTGTGTATCAAAACCTGTTATTCCTTGGCAAAAAAGGACCCTTCTGTTGGGCTGCGAGCCCATTCTACTCAGGCCACAGCGGCTACTACTGCTTTGGGGTGGGGAGTCCCTATGCAGGACATCTGTCAGGCGGCGACGTGGGCTTCGCTGCACAAGTTTGCCAGGCATTATTGCCTAGACAGCCAAGTCCGGAGGGATGGCTTCTTTGGCCGTTCTGTCCTCCAGGACTTTCTGGTGTGATCTTGGTTCGCAGACCCACCACCGGGGTTGGTATTGCTTGGGTATCTATTCTAAGGTGAGGAATCTAACTAACGTGTTTCTTTCAGATGAACAAGTTACTTACCTTCGGTAACGATGTATCTGTAAGAAACATTAGTTAGTTAGATTCCTCACCGACCCACCCATCCTCCCCGTTCTGCGAACTGACATCTAGGGTTAAGGCTATCCCTTTCAGGGCCCTAGATTTTTTGGCACCAGTGTCTGTCTCTTGCATGGCTGCGTTCCTGGCACGGAAAGCTATGTACAAGAACTGACGTCAGCGTGCGAGGGCGGCGTCTACGTACTCCGACGTCATTCCGGCGCACGACGCCAACGACTGACGCGGAGCCGCAGACGACGCCTAGCGGACACGCAAGGGGTATTGCTACAAAAATCTTCCGTATCCAGTCTGACGCCTGGGGATATTCTAAGGTGAGGAATCTAACTAACTAATGTTTCTTACAGATACATCGTTACCGAAGGTAAGTAACTTGTTCTTTACTGGCAGCAAGCTGGAAAGATTCTGAACCACCAACGTTTCATATGTGGCTTGCCAGGCTCCTGGGAATCTACAATCAGGAGAGGGCAATCTACGCCTTTAGGGGTAGACAGGCCAGAATCCGGGGGCGGAAAGTCTGGGCATATGTTGCCGACTGGAGCAGAGACGCAAGGATGGCTTAGAATCAAGTTAATCATGACGGTATATAGTGACAATAGGGGTAGGATGTAATGAATTATTTGAGACTGTTTAAGGAACTGCATGGGTCTTAGCCGCTCTTTTTTGTATGTATTAATTTGTTTTACTTTTGTATAACCACACTACCTACTGTACTTATTAATGGATATTTAAATGGTAATGACTGAAGTTTAATATATTTGTATTTTCTGGAAGGGTTAATAAAAAAAAATAAAAAAAAGATACATCTGCTGTGTGTTCACTGTCATGTGACCTGATATATGTTAAGGAATCGTAGCATACGGTTCATTTGGGCGCCGGACACGCATCTGTTATATCTCTAGCATTTGGCATAATATGTATAACTGAGTGTTGTCACTGTAATTACGTTATGCGTAGGCATTTACTCCTCTTTTATAATTTATATTTATTTTCCTTACAATTTGATAGTTTTGCAGGACATGCATAGGTTAAACTGAAAGCCATTTAGCAAAGGTATCTTCTGTGATATTATTCATGGTGATGATTTGTAATATGAGCTACGGAACAATGCGCCAGCAATTTGAGGGCCCATCACCTGTTTCAATTCTATTACATTTTCTTTCAAAGTACTTTATTTTAATATGTACATCATAATCTGATGTATTCTTGATCATGTGTATTAATTATGTGCATGAATGCCGACTTATTCTAAACACTCCTTTTCTACTTGCACTTTTGAAAATCTTCCATGTCTAGAGTTAGAATCTTAATGTTTTTAAGGTGGATTGGGCACATTGTATGTGTATGAGACTGTGACGAAGCCCCAGTGTGAGTGAACTGTGAAACGCATTGCCGATTAAACGCCGTTGGAAATCTGATCTTTTGAGTGCGAGTCTTGCTTGAGTCTACATATCGGACACTGGCTTTCTGTCATTTAATAACTGGATCTGCACCCGTTAACTCACACCAACCCCATCTAGGTGGATGTGACCGGACGTGTGTCCATTTTTTTTCTAGTACAGATCATTTATATACATTTTATTTGACACACCTTTCACACGCTAATTCTAAACAAAATAGCTTTTACTAAATTGTGTTTGTAACCTCTTCACATTTGGTAAATGGTGACACTTTAGGTCCTGTGTTTTTTTTAACGGACTTTTTAACGGTGGTTTGTAAAACACAGCTGTTTGCAAAATGCATTACAACCTGTTCCTATGGCTGTATTTGATTATTTAACTACTTGGATATCGATAGCAGTAAAAAATAAGTATTGGGCCACTAAACATCCACATAACTTAGTAGGCACAGGGACAATAAATATGTTTTTTACGAGTTTGCCACTGTTTTCTTGTAGATTGAGCAATAATTAACGAATAGCTTACAAGGGGAAACATTTTTATGTTTATAGCCGTGTTTTCAAAAGCTTTATTGCGCAGAAGCATATACACAATTTACTCGGCGTATTTATCACTCACTATATTATGCTATCGTGTGCACGTTGGTTTAGGTAGTAA